>NW_018165647.1:455804-503386 GCF_001263595.1 Phalaenopsis equestris
GAAGAACCATCCCAAACCAAATTTAACTGGAATAACAATTTGGGTGGTAATAATCAGCAATGGGGGAACAACCAAGTAAACCCATTGGGAAACTGGAACAACCAAGGGAATAATAATTATAGATCTACTTATCCTCCAGTTCCCCTATTTAATACGAAGATTTAAATAGGGTTTATATTAAGCTGGGTTCAGAAAAGCTTCCTATAAGGACAAGCCCCTATAGTTAATTACATCTTAAATGATCAGAGTAATTCAAGAAAACTCTCAATAAAAATCTGAGAATGTTATCTTCAAATAGGTCAAAATGATAGGACTTTTTCAACGAGATTGGACAAAGAGGTGTGAAATCAGAATGGCTCAAATTTGAAACATTTATTATAGAATCCGAAGGAGGAAGAACTAGGGGATGTCATAGATCCGGAAGAGAACCTCGGTAACTTTCCAGTCTATCCTATTGTTTGTCTTCAGTTTTAAGAAGAAATTATTCAAGTGTTTTATTCTGTAAATTTTATTAATTAGGGCTTACATTTATGTGAAATGCTCACACAAAAAGCCTGAAAGATATGAGGATATAGGTCGTAAAGAACGACAACCTCAGATTCCTAAGACGAGCTAGGGCTTATATTATATAGCAGAACCATACAAAGGCTTAAAGATGAGTTGAGAATTTATGTTGCATAAGAAAACAACATCGAAGTCTTATTGCTTGGTTATTTAATTCGAAGGAAAGATATATTGTTGAAGATCCTCTTGCTGATGAAGATGGTCGTACTGCCCACAATGCTAGCTTCAAGCTCCTCGTCATGACGAGCTTAAGTTTTCTAATGTGTCAAGCTATGATGTCGAATCAAATGTTCAAATGGTTATGATGTTCCTATGGTTATGGTTCATTAAATATTATGGGACAAGTTAAAGTTGATTAGAGCGACACCGGTTAGGATCCTACGGTTCCCTCATTCTAGTACCACTATTTTTTTTTTCAGATTCACTTAGTTCAAATAAATTTACTAAACTCAACTTAATGAATTTTGTACTTTCATTTAGACTGTGGGAAATCTCATTAGCAATCGTAGATTACCTCTTCCGAGTGATTCTCGATCATCCAATAGAGAGCCTTAATTTAGTTGCAATTGTTGTTATGTGATGTTTGTGATTAAATTTTGAGTTGTCTTATATTTTCAATGTTGTGGCGGTGAATTTTATCTTGATTGAATTTAGTTTTGGTTTCGATTTTAGTTTTATGGCTATCCTAGCAGATTTGGTTTTCATAAAGGGTGAAATCGTTATTTAACATGCAAGCTTGAGACAAGCAGTATAGAAAGGTAAATGCATTAATTTAAAAGCATACATTTCGATTCTTCTCATTCCACCACCTGAAAGGTCAGGGCTTGCAAAACATGTATATAATTTTGTGAGGAATTTAAATTGCAAGAGTAGATGAAGGATTAGCTACCAAACCCTAAGTTATGATTTTATTGAATCTCAGAAGATCCTAGTAGATGATTTTATAACAAAATATGGCAAGTCCAATTTGCCCTTCAGAATGTCCAATAGATGCTCGAGGCATGACCCTGAACGACTTTGAAGATCTCTTGAAATCTTCTGAGTTTATTTTGGACTTATCATACTGTTTCAATAATCATATGTGGTTGAAGTGTGACTACCCTATTGCTCGGTGAAATCTGACAATTTAATTATCCCGAGGATAGGATGCCGAGTTAATCGATTGATGTTTCATTTAAGAGTTATGTGAGTAGGTGCTCCTAAGTCAAGTTTAAGTCATTTGTGGTGTCCACAATAAAATTCAGGACTGTAGTGTTTAAAGATGTTTTTCACCAATCATGTTATCTTCTAAATCTGATCAATTGAGTGTAGACATCAAGCCTATGTCACTAATAAGACTTTAATAAACATAATAGATGGTGATTATCAAAATTTTGATTCAAGTGACATACATCCTTATGGAATGATCACATCATCCTCAACCTTGGGTTTAAGGAAAGTAATTTATCATATAATTTATCATATTTTCTATCTTAAGCCCATTACTTAAGAATCATTTGATCTTAATTGACTTCCAAGTCATGAAGATTAGGAGAATTATGATTTTGTTGATGTTGTACAAATGTGGTGAGTGAGTTTCCACCTTTTAATCTCATAGTATTTGAACCATTCAAACATGTTTATTAAAATTAAAATCTTTCCAGTACCCTTGGTTAATCCTAAATTTTGATTAAGGCACCAAAATCTAAAAGGATTATTTTGTCCTTGGGGTACTTCAGCTGATAACTCATTAAACATAACTCAAATGACATTAGCATTTAGAGTGTCATATCCATGAAGTAATTACAATATTAGAGGAGAATATGTGGGCTTCTTAAAATTTAATTTAATTTAATTATCTATTTAAATTTAGAAAATAAGATTTTCAAAAATTGATTTATTTAACTTTCCAAAATAAAGTTTTTTTTTTAATTTATGAGAAAACTACTAGAGGTTTGCCTAGGTCAGAGAAATACTTAGGAAAAATTTCTGTAAAAATTTCATGATTTTTTGAATTAAAATATTATTATTATTATTTAATTTTCGATCAATTTCAATGATTTAATTAAATGTAAAATAATATTTTAATTACCCAAATTATTTTTTTATTTTTATTAAACTTTTGTGAGTTCAAAAAACTGAGAGAATCAAATTTTGTATTTTTATGATCTTTAATTTATTTATAATTATTTTAATGGGAAAATAAGGAAAATCCACTTTTAAGCTTTTAAGATTTATTTTTAACTCAAAAAAATTAGGAAAAATATTTTAATAAGTCCCAAGTGACTAAAGAGTAATTAGGCACATTTTAAACTAATTTGATATTTTTTTTTAATTTTTAATTATTTTTAGTTATTTTTAAATTGAAAATAAGGCTCAAAGATTAAGTGTTTTCTAAAGAATAATTTTTATTTTTCCCAAGTGCCTCTGATCACAAAGAATTCAGAAACCACTTTTCACAATTTTTCCATGTGTATTTAATTTAATATAATTATTTTTATAAAAAAATACAATGTTTCTTAGAAAATCAACTTTAATACTTAAACTTAATCAAATAATTTTAAAATTTTTATAGTGGATAAACATGATTTTTATGAGCAATATGGGATTAATTTTTGTCACTTTGTGATAAATATATAATTTACATAAATTAACGCAAGATATATACACTTAAGTAACTATAAAAATTTACAAAGTTATTCAAGCCATCACAGTATTTTTTCTAAGCTTCTCTGACCATAGGAAACCTACTAAAAGTTTTTCCACAATTTTTCAAGTGATCTTCTAATTTATATAATTAAAATAAGCTAAAATGGTCACCTTAGCTTGAAAATTAAGGTTAGAAGCATAGAGATATCATCTGACCTTGGAAAAGTCAAAGGACACTGTCTCTTTAATGAGGAATAAACCCTCAAAATCTCAAGCCATGGTGAGTAACATTTGATCATAATGAATTAAAATACTCGAGAGTGTATTTAATTCACTAAAAATCAGGAAATAAGAAAATAATTTTTATTTATTGTCCACATTATTCTCCTCTGTTCATTGAGCAAGAGAGTATTCTTATTTTATTTTTATAATTTTTCTATTCAAAGTTATGAATCTTTAAAGATCAGACATTAAAATAAATAAAAATCCTCCCATTTTTCTACTTATCCACGCGGCGCCACCTCAACCTCGTCCGCTCCGAATTCTCCAAGCGGCGCTCCGCCATTTGACGTCGTCAACCAAGTAGCCACCTCGTCAGCCCGCCTTTTCGCACTATCCACTCATCCGGCTTGATCTCATCCATCCGAAGAATAATTGCGCGATCAAACGGCTCTTAGTCATCGTCCCCAAATGACCTAACCCGTGAATCGTTCAACTTAAAACCTTAAGATCTCGAGCTAGACTCAACAAAATCACATGGGGTTTGTTTCTAAACCTTCATCTACTCAAGAAGAACCTATCTATATGTTTAATCAAGTATGAAATCAAGCCATTTGAGGAGAGATTTCAATACCTTTATCTGAGAGGGGAGGCCTCAACCATCTGAGAGGGGAAGTTTTCGTTGAGTCCAAAGAACCTCCAGATGAAATCCCAAGCCTTGGTGAATTGTCTAGGTATGATTTTGATCAAGTTAAATTTCAGGTGCTGGTCTAAAGCTATCTTAGAGGGAGGTTTGATGGGTAATCAACTCCTCTTGCCCTAGGGATGGTGTGTGCATAATTAATTTCAGTTTAGTGGATTGTGGAGAGATTTCCTGATCTGAGTGGAAAGTTTGAGCTCAAAAAATTGGCTTTCACAATTGGAATCAGAGGGGGAAGATGGTTGGATTGAACATGGGGATGCTTAGAGAAGAATCAACTCCTCTTGCCCTAGGGATGGTGTGTGCATAATTAATTTCAGTTTAGTGGATTGTGGAGAGATTTCCTGATCTGAGTGGAAAGTTTGAGCTCAAAAAATTGGCTTTCACAGTGGGAATCAGAGGGGGAAGATGGTTGGATTGAACTTAAGGATGCTTGGAGAGTCTATGGTGAGATTTTTGGCAGAGTTTCCTCAAGGATTTGGAACTCTCTTTTCTTTGGCCATGGATGGGATGATTAAATAGAAGAGCTTGGGCTGGCCACCAGGGCCAATTGTTGGGTGAAAAGAGTTGCTTAGTTGGAGGACTGAGGAGCTCTAAAGAGCCATTAGGATGGATGGCCTCTAGGGTTAAAATTGGGTTTGATTTATGGGTGGTGGCCCTCAATTTTGGATTTTTCCGGCCACAAGGCCAGCTGGCCAGGGCGGGGGCGGTGGTCAGGTGAGCCAGTGGGAGGTTTAATTATGGTTAGCCCTCAATGACAAGTGATGATGGAGGAGGTTTCTTTGTTAAAGCCCAAAAATGGGATAAGATCCCTTAAATTAGGGGACCCTTGGTCCATAGCTCACTTGGGTGGTTTAAGTGGATTTAGCTTTGTCCATAGAGTGTGCTAAGTGGTTCTTGTTACATCAATTTGGTGACTTTAGCATGGGTAAGTCAATTTTAGTGAAGAGGTTCAATTTAGGTCAAAATGGCTAGAAGTTGCGTTTGGGTGAGGATAACCATGAAATTAAGCTCAATTGATTGATCAATATTGTTTAGATGATTTTCATGAGGAATTTAAAAAATATTTGGAGTGATTTTGAATTGGTTTGGAGGTTCAATTAGGAGGATTTTGGGCATTTGGTCAATTTGGGGATGTTTAGGTTAGATTTGGGTTTAGGTTAGGTTAAGGTTGAGCTAAGCCAAAATTTATGGTTTAAAATGATCTATAAGAATATCATGAAGAGTTCTCAACATAAATTGGGTGTCATTTTTGGGGTTTCTATAAGAATATCATGAAGAGTTCTCAACATAAATTAGGTGTCATTTTTGGGGTTCGGACATTCAATTTGGTGGAATTTGGAGACATAGCCAATTTGGGGCAAATTTGGGGATATTGGACTTGGGTTAAAATTTAGTGAAATTGAGGCTTGTCCAAGGCCAATTAAAGGTAAAATTTAGTGAAATTGAGGCTTGGCCAAGGCCAATTAAAGGTAAAATTAGATGTTTTGTATTTTTATGAAGAGTTTAGGATTTTAATTTGGGAAAATTGAGTAGGCTATGGGGTTCAATTTGGAGGGATTAAGTCATATGGTCAAAATTGAGGGTTTGACTTGGATCAAAATTGAGCTCAAAGCATGGGTCAATTAGGCATGAATTTTGTTTGGATTGATCATATTAAATATGAATTTAAGTTTAGAATTGAAATTGTGGAGGATTGTGGCCAAATTGATGGACATTTGAGGTGAATTTGAGGAAATTGGGTCTTTAAAGGCAATTTGGGGGTTTTGGTCAAAATGGTCAAATTGGTAAAATTGGGTACAATTGAAGGATCCAAACTAGTTTTGGAGACATTTGAAGTGATTTTGGATGTTTTTTGGGAAATTTTGGGGCACCAATGGTATTTTTGTATTTTTGGCAAATTTGAGGGTATTTTGGTAAATTTAGAAATTTTGTGTGATTTTGGGCAATTTTGGGTATTTTGAAAGGGTTTGAATTGAATTTTGAAAAAATATGTGTATTTTGGGTAAAATTGGGAATTTTTGCTAAATTTAAGGTTTGGGGGTGTTTAGGTAATGTTTAGGTAATTTGGGTGGATATGGGGGCAAAAGGCCAAGTTGAATATTTTGGTAGGATTGGAGTGCCAACAACCTTATATGAGCTGTGGACCAATGAAATCCCCATTTGGGTCATCTATGTACTGGTCTTAGCTAAACCCTAGCCTAGGGCTAGTGGGTCTAGGGGACCATCAACATGAGTCTCCCAAAAGATCAAGGGATCAAAGTCAATAATTTTGGGTTTAGGGTTGCAAGTAATAGTGAGTGTAAGTGAGTGAACTAGCTCCAGATCAACACCCAGGGTCAGCCCTAAGGTCAAGCAGTCATATGGGGACTCTCCTTGAGCTCCCCCATAGTGGCCTCACCTATTAAGTGCTGGAGGTTATGACCAATATGTGGAACTCAAGTTGAGCAAAGAAGATTTTAGAGCTTCTAATGGTGAGGGTTTCGTTTCTAGTTTTATAGGAATAGTCATCAGGAAACCCTATAGCTAAACCCTAGGCTACTAAAGAGGGAAAACTAAACCTCAACCAAAAGTGAGGTCAACAAAAGGAAAAAGGAAAGAAAATTTTATTTTAAAAAGGAGTAAACTAAATTTTATTTTTCCTTAAGTAGCTATATTTTTAAAAATTAACTTAACATGGCCTTGGATATTAAAATTTAACTTTAAATGATTATATTTCTGTTTATTAAGTATTGTGGTAAATTTAGGTAAAGAGATTTTAATAATGAAGTTCAATTCTAAAGTTGAAGATATTTGGTATGTAGGATAAGACTATGTATTTCTATTTAAAGTAAAGAAAATTTTATTTTGAAAGTGTTAATAATTTTAGAGTTTCATGTAAGAAGAAAAGAATGAGACTATGAAAAAATCATAAACTAATATGAATTTATAAAGTGCAGAAAGGTATAGAGTTTTAACTTTAAGAAGAGGATAGTGAAGTTCAAAATCGTTAAAGGCTATCCAGATATAGTAATCCTCACTAGAAAAAAGAAAAGAAAAGAAAGAATTGAAAAGATCCTAAAAGAAAAGAAAAGGAAAAAAATAAAAAAATAAAAGAAAAATAAGTGAGGAGAAGTTTGAGGAGATGCCTAAATCAAATATGGCTTCACTTGAATCAACTTAAGGAAGGGGCTTTATTACATTTTCTAAACTTGTATTGGAGTATTAGTAGCATTCCTAGTAATATTTTCATGAAGTACTTTTTCATATGAATGTTCTAAATGTCCTTAATATAACAAATTGTAATTCTTCCTG
Organism: Phalaenopsis equestris; assembly: GCF_001263595.1. NCBI lineage: Eukaryota > Viridiplantae > Streptophyta > Magnoliopsida > Asparagales > Orchidaceae > Phalaenopsis > Phalaenopsis equestris. The sequence goes on from NW_018165647.1 coordinate 463,210, forward strand.
AAATGAATAGAGATTCAGAAATCTTAAATTTGATTGTTGGGTACTCCTAGACCTAGAGTTTGAATCTAAGTTATTAAAAACTTTTTCTTAAATTTTTCTATTCTATTTATTAAAATAAAGATAGAAGTGATAAGTTAATCTCTAGTCTAAGTCATATGCTTTTATGTAATAAAAGTGTCACTTGAAGACAAGTAACATTTAAGTTTGAGGGATTTGATACACCAAAATAATATATTGTTTTAAGTACCTATTTTATGTTTTTTTTTGTGATATTGCTCTTTAAAGAAGGGTATTTTTATTATTTTGTTGCAGGTATATTATTATTAGGCATTTGGAGCAAAAATGATAAAAAGGAAGAAATTTGAAGCAAAAAAGAGCCAATTTTAGATTCTGGCGCAAGATGCGTCAGATCAACGCATGATGCGCTAGGGATGACTTTTTCAAATTAAGGCACTTCAAGACGATTTTTTTTGTGAATTTTCAAAGGGAAACTTGGTCTACACACTTCTTGGAGTAATTCAATACATATAGACACTTTGGAAGGTACTTTTATGAAGAGATATGACTCTTAGATCAAATGACACATCTTTTGAATTCGAAAGAGTTAACTTTTAGGGAAAATTTTAGGCGAATTTTGAATTCTTTTCCAAAGGAGGCGGTCCAAAATAAAAGAAGAAGACTTGAGGAGGCCTGGGTGTGTGACGTCAGGGAGAGAGAGAAAGTGGCGTGAATTAGAGAGAGAGAGAGAAGAGGAGATTTTCTTCTAGGGTTGTAAGAGAAGAGGGAAGGTGAGAGATTTCTTTTTCATTACATTTCAAAGAGAGAATTGGGAGTGATTGTAAAGAGAGAAAGGCTTGGAGAGAACTTTTAGGGATTTGCTTGGGAAGGATTGTGAGATAAGTTGTATTTTTATTTCTTTTATTTTGTAAATTTTTTTTATATATGAAATTCATGTTTTATAGTATCCTTCTCATGAATTCTGAGTAGTCTTCTTTATCCTTCTCCCTCTTTTGAAGATATGGTTTTGTGAAGAATAGATTTTGTTTTTCACGATTTGAAATGATAATACTTTATGATGATTTGAACTCCGATCTTCATTTACTTTTTGATCTGGCCAGTTGAAATATTAAAACTTATTGATATTGAGAGACATAGACATATGTATGAGATATGATTTCTACAACATAGGGAGAATCACATTTGATTTCATGGAAGAGTATGTCATCCATAAATAGGGGTGCAAATAAATAGGGAAATATACTTTGTTGAATGCAGAATTGAAGATTTTAAGGTGACAGATTAAAAGCCCCAATTTTGTTCAATAGATTGGAAACTAATGCGAGATTGTTAGCCCTCAGGGGAGGAAGTAGTGGGAGTTCTATAGTGGTGCTGGTATCCTCCCAGCCTAACCACGAAATTAGGGACCAAACTTTGGATTAGTCAATGTTCTTTATAGCACTCAGAAGAGGGTAAAGAATAAAATTGCTCCTATTTGGCAAAAAATAGTTTTATTTATATTTTCAAATGATTTCAATTTCTTTACAAACCATATACTCATTGTAAAGGGGAATGATGCTTTCTTTAATTTTAACTTTTCATCACAACAACAAAAACTTTGTTTAATTTTCGTAATTTTACTTTTGAAAGTTTAGTATTTAGTTTAGTTTAATTTCTGTAATCTTACCTCTGCATTTTAATTAGCATTTATCTGAGTAGTCAATTTTCAAACTTCACACTTTGCTTTTTTTTTTCTTTATAAAATAGTTTTCATAATTTACTTTAGGATTTTCCAGCTTCCTTGTGGGATCGATATATAAGACTCCATTAGAGCCCTTTATTACTTGAAGGATATGTATACTTGTGTTGATATTAAAAGAGATTTAGCATTTTAAAAAGAGATTTAGCATTTTTATAAAAAGTATTTTTTTACGATTATATAGCATATTTATTATAAATCTGCCTGCATCAAATTTTTGGCGCCTTTGAGTGGTGTCAACTTCATAAATATTTGCATATACAAATCTCGTGTCAGTCTCATTTACGGAAGTCTTTTCTAAATTTGAATGCTACATTTCTAGAACAAAATTTAGAATATCCAAAAGAAACTCATTTGCATAATCTGCTAATTTTGGTTTTGAAAAATTGTAGTTTCACTCGTGGACAAGTAACGTTTTAAGTTCGGGAGATTTTGATACACCTAAACTATATAGCATTTATGCACACATTTTTACACCTATTTTTGAGGATATTGTCTTTTAATGGAAGATATTTGTGTGTTTTTTTTCTTTAAGGTATAATTAAAGGGATGAAATATGATGAAAGAATTGAAAAATGATCAAATTTGGACCAAAAATGAAGAGGGTGTGAAAATGAACTCTGGCACCTAAGTGCCCAGGACTGACGCTTACGCACTAGAAGACAATGAAGGTCGCACCTAAGCACCGAAGACCTCGCACTTGCGCGTCAGGTTGTTAATGATGATAATTCAAGGAATTTTGGATGAATTTCAAATGGATTTTGATGCAACTCTTGGTGAAAACGTGGATTACAGCTAATGGGCATGAAAATACATTGAAATGACTCTTGAAAAGAGGCAACTCTTGGAAGATTCATTGAATGTGGCACATTTTGAAGAGACACAAAACCACATTTTGGAAAACTATAAAAAGGAGGACTTGATTTGCATTGAAAGGAGGAGATTAGAGAAAGATATATATAGAAGATTTAGGATACTCTTAGAGAGTAGAAAGTAAGAAGTTGTAGGATATTATTTAGAGCTTCTTCTGACTTTTCTCATTCCTAGTAAAGGAGAAAGTGAATAGATAGTTCTAAGTAAGAATCCATTGTAGTTTGTTAGTGATATAGAGAGATTTTAACCCTTTAAGGTTGGGCAACCAACTCTAGGGAGTATTGTAAGAGAAAGGAAGAGATTCAAGGAACTTCAAGAGTTTGGTAGAGAGGAATTTGAGATAAGTTTTTATCTTTTTAATTATACTTAGTTTTAATTTATACTTCTTGTGTTTTCACATGAATTCTACTTTTAAACTTAATTATTATTGTGTTTTCTTCATGAATGCAGAGTAGTTTTCTTTATCTTTTCCCTTAAAATGATAAGTAATTTAGTATTGGATAAAAGTTGTGTGAATTATTGATCTATAATGTCGAAAAAAATTGTGATGATATAATCCTTGTACTTCATTTACTTCTTGATTTGGCGAATTGAGATGTTAATATTTGTTATGAGAGCATGAAGATCTGTGATGGTATTGTCTCAGTCCACAAATGGTAGAATCACATGGAAATTGTATGGTTGAGAATGTAATTCATATGGTTGAGTGTAAATAAATAAGGAAATAAAGTTTGAAGAGTGTAGAGTTAGAGGACTTTAGAATGACAGACTAAAGCCCCCAATTCAATCTATTGTTTTAGGTCTTGATACGAGAGATTAGCCTCCATGTGGAGGGGGAAGAGGGAACCCTATAGTGAGAGCTAGTATCTTCATTACCTAGCCCTTCTTCAGGACTATTCAAATTTTAGATTAACCAATTTTCTTTATAACATCTCTAGTAAGGGTAAGGAATAATATTGCTCCTATTTGGCACAACATGATTCAATTATTTTCACAACAAAATTCTTATACTTGTTATTGATTCATGATAAGAAAAAAAATATTTTATTTGTATTGCTTTCATCTTACCAAAATCTAGTTAAATTAATTAGTTGTTTATTTTTTTTTTAATTATCAAAAAATTACCAAAAAAGAATCAAATTTTAATTCCTAGCATAGTATCTATATTTTGAGTAAGACTCTTTTTTAATGTAGAATTTGTTGTCTAATTTTTTCTTAAGAGTTTGTAGTTCTCCTTGTTGGTTCGATATTTTAGGGCTTAATCAAAAAATCCTATATTACTTGATAATTATACGTATACTTGCGTAGTATCCCAATATTTAAATATAACAGTTGCACTCTTGCTTGCTTCGGAATCAAGTTTTTGGCACCATTATAAAGAAGAATTATAAATAAAGAGAATTGAGAATCTAACCACACATGCATCGTAGTAAGTACCAAAAAGTGGGATCAATGACTGTAGCTTGTAATGGAAGAGGTTGAATCAAGTCCCACTAGAATTGATTAAGCCTAAAATGAGGTTTCAGAGATGCTCTGCATTTCTCGATACTAAGGCGTAGATCTCAATGGATCGTATGTTTTCTTGGCAATATGGTTACAGTCATACTCAAAAAAAATGTTTGACAACTTTTTAGTTGCTGCTTTTGAATCTTTTGCCCCATAGTGTGGGTGTTTTCCATGTGAGCTTGTAAAACAACCTATGTATTAGTCCTTGAAGAGTTTGACTTCTTGATCTAGTTGAAGAAGAACTCCAGTACGATTAGGGGGCGCTGAGGAAGTGTTATTTGTGGTGAAGATTACCCCCCAACACAGGAGCGATTCTCGTAGACTTGTAATTTGAATGAAATGTGGGATGACTTCCGCACCATAATGGTGCCCGAGACGTTAACATGAACGACCTTTCGAGACTGCAGTGAAGATTGCCCCCCAGCCTAGAAAAATTTGTGAAATACTTTGTGTCTGAATAAGATGTGAGAAGACAAGCCTACTACAATCGTGCACGGGATGTTGATGTGAACGACTTTTTGAGACTGCAGTGAAGGTTGCCCCCCACATTAAAGAATGCATTGGAGATGATCTTCATGATGTGAAAGAGTTTACTTTGCCAGCTGGATGAAGTACATTATCGGGAAAGGAAGTTAGGGGGCTTGGTGTCTTAGACTTGAAGACAATGACGAACGGGACTTCGCTTCCCACAGACGGTGCCAAACTGATGTGTGCTAAAAAATTCGCAGCGGTAAAGTAGTTGATTATTGTTTGTGTTGTGTGAAAATTCAGCACACATAAGAAAAGAAGAGAAGTAAGATAGAGGAAACACCTTGATTTTTTATGTGGAAAACCCTTGAAAGGGTGGAAACCAGTTGAAATAATCAACTATGAATGATGAGTATACAAGTTCATTCTTCTCCTAAATTAGGGAAGAAGGAATTACACAATTGTATAATTATAATCTAGTTGTAGTCCTTGGTGATAGCATGTTGCAAGGGACATTGTTGATTGTTGTGGAGGTAGTTGTCTGTCGTTAGTGTTGTGGATGATTGCTTCAGAAGCGTTGATTGGCTGGAGAAGCTATAATAAGTAATTGCTGGAGCTGTAGACCACATAGGTCGTAGTTGGTTACCTAAACCGTAGTGGTCAATAGAGGTGACGTCCATAGTCTGTGGGATCGAATTCAGTAGCTGCATGAGCTGTGAACCATGTAGGTCGTAGGGGGTGAGTATGATTGTCGTTTGTAGGTTGTGTGTGCTGGAGTTGGGAGCTGAACGAGCTGTGAACCACGTAGGTTGTTGGGCCGAGTATGAATGATGTGCGTAGGCCGGAGGGGGCTTCAGTCAGGAGCTGCATGAACTGATGACCACGTAGGTCGTTGTTGGCACTTGAACCGAAGTGATGAGCTCTTGTCTCACATATGGGAATGGTCACTAGATTTTTCAAGTTATAATATTAACTGACGACTTTTGGTTTGTGGTAGTCGATGACTGTCGGCGGTGATCGACGGAGGTTGGCAGCAGTCGATGAAGGTCTGCGATGATTGACGGTGGTGGTCAATGACGGTCTGCGATGGCTGATGGCAGTGGTCGATGACTATCTAAGATGGTCAATGGCGTTGGGGAATGGCAGTCTGCGATGGCCAACGACGGTTTGCGATGGTCTACGGCGGTCAGCGGTGATCTGCGGTGTTTAGCGGTGGTCGGCAGCGGTGGCGGTGTCGACGGTTGGAGCGGTCGGTGGTGATCGACGTTGGTCAACGGTGATGCTGAGTTACAACTCCTCAAGGCCACAGGCTCTGTCTATAGGCTTCAGTTCCCCCTCATGTGAGGGTTGGACGTCTATTTATAGTGTTCTAACGGCAATTAAAACAGGAATATGAACCATTTTGATCGGATGATCCGGAGAGCTTCCCTTAATCAGACGGTGTTTAAGGGACATTTGGATGTCTTAATGGTCTTTGAATTGAGTGATCTTGGGCTCTTTGGATTCATCTTGTCGAAACGCTGGATTCGACTATAAACTTGTCAGATTCGACACCCGTTTGACCTTCCAAGTGTGTCCAAAAATCTTCCAAGAATAGTTTAATGACTTGATCTGGGCTTGATTTGACTCGAATTGGACTGCCTTTGATATCATTATGTCATCTCATCGAGCTGATTAGTTTGACTATAAGTTCGTTGAAATTGAAGCTCTGGGTGAGTTTTTATCAAGATTTGAACATCTCTTGCTCAAAATCTTATATCGATATTTGTGTCATGCTTCGAGATTCGTGTCGGGTTATGAAAATTTGTTGATGGCATATCAAGGATAAAATGCAGCCTACACAATTATGAAATTTTAATTTATTTGCGACAGATGAGTGGGAGCATGGACCGCCACCAAAACTTCGCCAATATCTTCAATTAATTTTGAATAATTAAGAAAATAAAGCCAAAATATATTTTTAATGTTTATTCCATTTTAATTACTGAGTTTAGCTAAGGTGAAATCATGCTTTGAGTAAATTTGGAGATTGGTCGTGCCTCATATATTCTCAAAATTATAATTTTACATTGCAATTAATTTAATACATATTCATATTTTCAGGCAACATAAATAACGTCTAAAAATAAATTTAAATAACACGTCACTAAAAAAATTCTAAACGATCAGGTACGAATTTTGGCGTATGACATGAATTAAAATTTTTCAAAATTATATCTTGATCATTGAAACTTCATATTTAGCAAACTCGTAATTGAAGCCAAAGTTTCAAAACAATTGTGGTGAGTTGAAATCAAACCCTTAAATATATTTGAAATCTTTATAATATTATTTGAGGAAACCAAATGGTTTCTAGATCTCGAGTGTTTTGATGATTTGAATCCAGAGTCCAAAATTATTCAATTCTAGTGCCATTAAGACACCTCAATGAATACAGAATTATGTTAATATCAGTAGCTCATAGCTTATTTCATGTGTAAAAAATTTTCATGTAAAACTAAGATGATAATCTTTTCTACTACTATAAATAGCAATATAATATTAATATATAACGCATCAATATTACTATAAATTACTGGCCTTAGCAGTGCTCCGTTTTATTTTTGGGCTAAATCGTAGCAGAGAAAGTATGGGTCACTCAGGCCGTGGAGACAAAAATGGCATCGAATTTCTACATGGAATGATGCCCATCTAACTAACATTTAAACTCTCAGATAAGATTTACGTACGGAGAACGCACGCAGCAGCTCTCCGTGCATAATCCCCTCTTAATAACCTCCCAATAACCTCTAAATGATATTAGGGGGTTATTTCAGAATTATTTTGGCTACCCTCACATCAGAAAAAATATGGACGTGAAAACGCAAAGGGTACTAATTCCAAATAACGACGAAATAACTCCGCATTAACCCCCAATAATCTTCACAGAGGTTATTGAATGATTATTGGGAGGGGATTATGCATGAAGAGCTGCGTGCAATCTTTGTACGTAAATAGCGCTTTAGATAAGACGGCAAGATCTTCTTCAGATGTGACGGTTGAGAAAAATGTTCTCAAATTAGTCCAAGTCCAGAGGAGCTTTACCTTCGATATTAAAACGTCTATTACTAATTCGTAACTAAAAAGAAACATCCATGATTCAGAACTTTGTGGCGAGTCTTCTAAGGCTATAAAACTCACCCATATATATCACCGATAAAAAACAATTGACCCAGCAAAGGGGAAGGCAAAATTTTGGAAGAAAAGTCTTCTCAATAATTAGAAAGAAAGAATGATCATCTTACCCTGCTTCTGCTCCAACAACTACACAGAAGAACAATTAACCTATCAATGCACAAAACAATGCTGCAGCAAAGGGTGAGAATAGTCTACATACATATCCCAGAGCCCCTTATATTTCTCCATTCCAATCTTCAACCAAGGCTTCATGTTTCCATTGTAGTGCAGAACTGCACCCTCAGTAATCAAAGATGGATGTACGTTTGTATACCCTAAACCAAGGACATGCCACTTTGGATCCAAGGTCTGAACTAGTCCATAAAATGACAGTAAACCCGGCGGCAAAGTCCCTAGCTTCCATAATGTGTGATCCGCATTTCTTTCCTGCCAGTAATGGTAGATTCCTGTCACATTTCTCCTTCGCCACTCCATAAGATCAATCACATTCATTCCAAAAGCCCATCCACAAGCATCAGGGTCAAAGTTTGCACGGATCAATGGGTGTGAGAAGTTCAGGTACTTGTGGAACCTGTGGAATGTCTCCATGCAAGTTTCAACAGCTCCCATAACATTTCCACTCAGGTCAATTGAGAACAGTTCCGAGAGATCTTTCTGAACAATGACATCATCATCAAGAAATAATATCTTGTGTAATGCAGGGTAGAGATCTGGTATGTAAAACCGTAGGTGATTAAGCATTGATAAATATTTTGGATTCCTGAATTTGATTGGAGTTTTGCTGTCCTTGTTACCAGAAAAGTAAAAATTCTGCATATTAGAATCTTGGAGCTGCTTCAAGACCGGCACATATGAAGCATTAAGCCAGCTTAAATCCTCCACTTTCTGGATCTCTATGGTAGCTCCTCCAAAGCTGTTTATGGAGAACCAGGCCCTCATTGGTATGTAGTTCACATCGTCGGTGACTAGATGGAAGACAAGCTGGTCAGAATGCTTGGCATTTGTGGTGGTTGAGTTGATGACAACTGATGTTGCCAGGATGTTATCCGAAAAGATACAGAAGTGCTGCAGGTTGTTGTCCCGGAGTTTGTCAAAATAATGTGGTGCATATGTGATTCTTTTGTCTGGGTTTGGCCATTTGAACCAATCCATGATTAGTCTGATTCCAAAGCAATACAGAGCTTTTGGGAGCTCCTCAGCAGCTATCTGCCCAAACTTCGTACTCTTTTCAGCTTCTGCTCTAGACTTATCTTCAAGAGATTGGACTTGGCCTTTCATCTTCAGAAGCGAAGTTGCAGCATCATAACGAAACTGCTGTGCTTCGTAGAGCAAAACAGCCATGATGTGAATGGTACTCTCAGACTCTTCAGTAGTTAAGGGGGATCCCCGAGTTGCAGCAGCAGAGAGGAGAGCCTGGGAGTTCCGTATCTGGGTGCTTAGCTCCCCAGCGAACTGAACGTTGTTGCTTTCTTTAGCAATGACCAGGAAAGCCTTCGCCAGAGAAATCTGATCAACTAATTGCCTCGTGACTGAGTTAACATTCAGCATTTCATCAGAAATGTTCAGACCTTGAGGGATGCTAATGGCAGGGTTTTGATATGTCTGCAGAACAAACAGGGCTTTCTTTCAGGATAAAATAGGTCTTTGATGTCAGATCGATAAATGAAAACTAGATTGAGAACAAATGGTGGTTTCAGCATTAGACCAGGAGACAAAAAAAATTGAACGATAGTATCTTTTTCTTAATTTAGTCTAGATAAAATACAGAAATTTGACATTGATTCACTGTGTATGACTATTATTGTAAAATACATTCTATCCAACAAGAAGACTCACTGAGAAACAAATTAGCAAATTGAAGTATGAAAAAGAGCATAATCATAATATGAAACATACTTTCAAAATTTGAACAAAACGTCAATCAATATGAAGTGCCGTAAAATATAACGAGGAGGGACTAAAAGGTTTGCAGCCACCACAGACTATTGAACCTAAGCAATAAAGACACCACCAAAGAAATGGCACTCAAGTCTAAATGGAATGTACATGATAATTCTGCTTTCCCTGAAGGAACATGCATATAAGTACGCTATCTTAGTTCTGAATGTTTTTTTCCTAGTTATTTGTTAAAACACAACCAGGAACTACGCTTCACTGAAATTTACTATCAGATAAAATGCTAACGGAGCGATCAAGCATGTACAATTTTCATCTCAGACTTGTTAATCAAAAGACAGCATTCAACGCCCCAATTCACCAGGTATTTATACCAGGTACCAACTTTAAAAAATAGGCAAAACAAAAATTATAATATTTTCATGTTTTTTTTTCTCTATTTGCAAAATAATATTGATGACTACAGATGGCGTTAATTTTTAAATGAACATAATTTTCAAAAGGGGAGAGCTTTAGAAAAACATGTCTTCATCTCACAAAATACATCCTCTCCCCAACTAATTCTTGAGGACATGGCTTCTATTCAAACTTTCTAGTAAATGAAAACTAAATTCAGCACAAATGGTGGTTTCAGCATAAGACCGGCAGAAAAATATGAATAAACGATAGTATCTTTTTCTTAATTTATTCTAGATAAATTACTGATATTTGAAATACATTCACTGTGCATGACAATTATTGTAAAATACATTCTATTCCAACAAGAAGACCCACTGAGAAACAAATTAGCAATTTGAAGTATGAAAAAGAGCATAATCATAATATGAAGCATACTTCCAAAATTTGAGCAAAACATTAATAAATTTGTAGTGCCACTCAAAGATTGCAAACCTTCATGAAAGTTGATTAAATCAATATCAATATATGAAAGCTTTTGAGAAAACGCTCAAGAGTTCACAGAACAAATAATAAAAAAATAAAAGTTAATGATCAACAATGCTTACTCATGCAGCTATTATAACACTATAAAAGTAATACAAAATCATCATCATCTTTATTGCAAATATTGAGGTCAATTTTATGAATCTATAAACATTAATTCTCTTTTGAGTATTATGCACAATTTCAACTCCAGGTTACATGTCATTTTGGACTTATAGTCACATTACTTACTGTAATAACTAATATTTTAATAAATAAAAATAATAAAAAAAGTAAAAATAAACAAATAAAAAAAATAAATACTTTTAGATGTGTCGAATCGAATTAACCGTTGAGACAATTCGTTTAAGTGAAGTCGAGGGGGGGTTTCTCTTGGTCCTTTCATTCATAGCCCACAGAAAACAAGGGTGAGAAAAGAGGAAGAGAACAAGAGACAACGGAAGAGAAAGAAGAAACAGAAAAATGAGGAGAATCCACCGTGCCCTAATTCGAAGGAAGAAAGGAAGAGGCTAGTGTGTTGTTTTGCTTGGTTCCATGTCTCATCAAAGAAGAGAGAGGAGACGGGATCCGCAACACTATACTACGTGCAAGAAGAAGAGGAAAAAGTTTTGAGAAGGAAAGGAGTCGGTGCTTTTCATACCTAAGATTTGATGTGTGTGCGAAGATGAAACTAACCAGCATCGTGCAGGAAGAAAAAGGAGGTTGTCAAAGCCTAGCCAAAGGAAGGCGACCCATACGTACTGTGCCAGAGTAGTGTCGAGCCCAAAGGAGAAGAAAAGGGGGATTTGAGTGGCTTTGTGAAGAATAAGAGGTCCGATAAACTCTGTGCAAGGAGGATTAAAGAGGCAAAGTCGAATCCAGCCTCAATATGAGGGAAGAGGAAAAACACGTGCCCTAGTTACGGGTTCCTCCAAAGAAAGGTTAAGGTAAGTTAGGAATTATTCATTTTAACTAATAAATTTAATAGCTAAAAATACATATTCATATATATATGTGTGTGTGTGTGTGTGTGTGTTTTAATATCAGAATTGAAATGATAATAAAAGGTTAAATTAAATCAGAATTGAAGCTATAAAAGTCTCGAATTGGAGAAAGATAGAGGTCAATATTTATGCAAAAGAGATCGAGATAACTAAGGTAAATATTAGGGTTTATTAATTATTAATTAATGAATCTAATATATACATATTTGTGTATTAAAATATTAATAATAGGTTTAACTAAGTTTTAAGCTTTAGAAGTTCATATTGGAGAGAGAAGAGCAAGATTACGATAATAAATGTGAGTAATTACTTTCTTATATGTATTAAATAGATGTTTTATTAGACAAAGACTTGTCTTAATACTTTAGACAGTTTTTTTTATAACTTATGTGCATGTTGTAAACTAAAGAATTATTGAAATGAATGAAATGAAATCGTAAAAAAGGAAAATGATTGCTCAAAGAATTTAAATGGACGTGACTAAAGAAAATGCAATGTAAGAGCTTAAGTCATACATGATTACTCCCATATGGTACTTGCATGGGATACGATGTATTCATGCATGAAGAAACATGAAAATGATAAAGATGTACATTCAAGAGCAATTTTTTTGGAGTACCTATGAGTGTAATTTTTTTAGTAGGTGTGACAGTAATTCTGATATGACTTCTTAAAAAAATTAAAAATAATAAATACTTGAATTGAAATATGAAGGCTTAAATTAGACATGAAAGCTTATAGTTTTGATTTATCAAAAAATTGCATACTCTTGGGACATTCATGTATAACAATTGCATATTTATTTAAAACACAATAACATTAAAATTGTTTACTAAGTGGTGAAAAGCATACAATTGAATTTTATTGTTTCTTTCAGAAAAAATTGTAGATTGATATGTCTGAAAAGAAAGATTTAATTTACAGGAGGACTATTGTTTATAGGTATTATATTGTGTGTTGTGGTTATATTTATTTTATTTTTTACCTTTGAGTAATGATATTGTTGCGTGTTGATTTAAGATGTTTTACTTGTAGACTATGTTGTTAATTTATGATGATTTGATTTTAATTTAATGTATTTTGCGGTTTCTTAGTGGCTCTTCTATAAATCGAAAGTTGTTAAAATTTGTGGAAAATAAATAAAATGTTAATATCGTTTGACCGCATTTCTTTACTTGGTTAATTCTAAGCTATCATATCGGGTCGCGACACTTATGGCCTACCTCATTTAGTTCTTGTACCTTAACGCTAAACAAATTTGCCTCACTTTATCAAATATTACTTTGCCCTCCACTTTCCATGGAATAAATGTTTCAATCTAATTTTTCTTCTCTTTCTTTTTACCCGATAATACTTTTACTATTTCTTCAATACATTTATTTAATTTTAACTATAGTTGTTGACACATCCGTGTTAAAACTTTTATTTTTGCCACATTCAACTTGATCATTAATACAACAAAAAAGTACATCGAACTAACTTTTTTATAGCATAATATTAAGTTAATGTGATTTATGAATTTTTTTGTACAAGTCATCAATATTTTTTTCAATCACCAAAATTTGTAAAATACTAACTTTTCTCTTAATTACAAAAAAGAAATTTTCAAATTTTTTAAATACCTTCTACAAGTTTCATTGCAACTTAATTCTCATTCTACAACTTTCGTTGTAACTTAACTCTCACTTTCCATTAATTAAAATTGTGATTCTAGGGGATGGACCATTTGAGAATAATTTTGTATAATTGAGAGATGAAATTAGAGAATTGTAATACTCTAGGACTAAATTGGCATTATAATAAAGTCAAGGGGCTGCTTTGAGCTTTTTCTCATATTGTCAATGTTGTAATTTTATAAAAGTTATCCTTAAATTTCTATAATATTCTTGAATCACATAATGTTTGAGAGGAACTACTCAAATCAAATAATTCATCTTTAACTCTAAAAGTTAGTCCCATATTTATATTAACCCGCTCTTCTATGGAGAACTTTTTTTCATATTTTAATTTTATCACCTTCATGACTCAATGGGGTTGTTATATTCTCAAGCCTTCAAATTTTTTTCTTTTCTTTTTTTTGATAAGTTCATTTGTTATCTAAATTATAGTAATATTTGCTTACAATACTATTATTTTTCCAGACAACTGCTCAAGCTTCAATGGGGACAAAGCATACAACTATTGGATGGCCAACATTGAACTGAAAGATATTTAAGTATGTTTTATACACTAATTACAGAATAATAGAAATATTTCTCTCATGACAACAATGCTATTACTTATATTAAAATTTTATATGAACAATTACAGGAGGAAATGATAAGGGAACAGGTGAAGTTTGTTCGCCAGCCTGTAGTGAAATCTCCTAGCATACGATAAGGGAACTAGTGAAGTTTGTTGGGGGGCAGACTGGAGTGAAATCTCCTTTGGCTGTTTGCATATGTTAACAGCACTAAACCAACCAAAACATACATTGATCATTTCGTAGGTGAAGCGTAAGCCTGCTAGCAGAGCTCGTAATATGCTAGTTTATTGGTCAATTAGAAGTCCACGGAAAACGAGTGAATGGTGTGTTCGCCAGTCGCGCTGCTCAAGGCGAGTCCGAGCACTATTCTGGTCTATTTAGACACGTCGTTGTTATACATAATCCAAGTCTGGCTGTCGACATCTACAACTTCGCCCAGCTCACATTGCTAGAAAAAGTTTGTTAGAAAGTCTGCCACCACTTGCGCTTTAATCATCGTCCAAGGCATGTAGATGATGTCGAACTCGTGAGCTCCATCGTCCAAGGCATGTAGATGATGTCGAACTCAGAGGGAGCGGAAGTCAAGGCCCTGCCAAAGTCATCGATGAGGACCAAATCTATTGTTTCATTGGTCGGGCTGATGGATTCACATTTAGGCGATGGCAGGTAACGACGAGTAGGATCCCTGGCATCTCTGAAGCCGACCAAATGAAGACATATTTGTGTTCCCAAAGAGTTTGGATCAAATTGTCCTTCTTGCCTACATCAAATTTCTCACTTGTTGAGAAAAATTTACCACCCTCTCCATCAGTTGCAGATACCCCTCAAGAGTTGTCTTGCTGGTCTCGAGACCCCCTTCGTGCCTATTTTGGAGGTCAAGTGGCTCTTGCTCTGCACCACCAACCGCCCGAATGTAGCAGTTTCTGGACTGCACCAAGTTCCTTCGACCTATGATGACTTCTTTGTCCCGCGGAAATTTTAATGTGACGTGGTAGGTAGAAACCACGGCCTTGTAGTCAGTAAACAACTGGCACCAAAGATTACATTGTAAGTCGGCGGGGAGTCCACCACTAGAAAATCCTCCATGTATGAAAACTGTTAGTCGCCTTCCTCCCAACGACTGGTAGTGTATTTACTCCTAGCGCCTACTTCCATTCGCTAGAGAATCGATAGAGCGAACCGGTAGGAGCTACCGGCCAGTCGGTCTTAAGGTTCGATTTATCAAATAATAACTTGAACAATATCTTTACGGAGCTATTAGTGTCTACCAAAATACTACACATCTAGTTGATCATCGTCATCACGACAACAGCATCATTATAAGGATTCCCGTTCTAGAGCAAATTTGAATCAGTAAAAATTATTGTCGGATGGGAACTACGCTTTGGAGCGAAGACGGCAGCACAAAGCTCCCTTGACTGCAATGACTTTTGGCCGTCTAGAGGTTTCTCCGACCCCTCCAAAAAATGTTGACACAAATCCAGATATGTGGATGGCGTTTTCCCTTGTAAGTTCATCTGGGATTTCTTCAACCGAAGCTTTCCTATGTCTTTGGGCACATCTCCAGGCACCACAAATTCTTTGAGCTTCTCAGCTCTTATCGATTCCTCGACCAAGTTTAGGGGGGGTTTGCATTTTTCCGTGTCGTGACCATGGTCTTGGTGGTAAGCGCAGTACTTCTTAGAATCCTGGAGAAATGCTCCAGTCCTCATGAGGGGTGCCTTCTAGAAGTATTCTTTATTTTTTATGGTGTCTAGCAACTCCGCCATTAATACCCCCAGGGCCAAGACCATTGCATCTCGTATTCGTTCGTCGACTGCTCATGATAGTGAGATGACCACTAGTCAGCATACCTCTATTGGCCACCATGATGGTTATTTCAGTCAACCCCCCTGTTCATCTGGAGAGGCCGATTGTCTTCATGCCTGAGACGGATGGGAGGACGTTGGCCATCCCTCAGTCTCCACACGATGTTTTACAAGGGCCCCTTCTAAGACCGTCGGTCGAATGATTCCGCCTTATGGTAGGTGTTGTTGAGATATTCATTTACAGCAATGTCACAATGAGTTAGCTCCAACAATTTAGCCAGTATCTTTGGCTATTGTACGCCTAGAGTGTTTCGGAATTGCTATCTCCTCAGCCCTTGGGATATGGTTGCATGTTCCAGATCTCGCTCCTCCAGTATCTCCTGGAATTGAGTTATGTAGGCGCACAGTGTTTCGTGTTGTTGCTGCATAACCTGCAATTGCGAGTTTTTCCTCAGTTTCTGTGCGCTAGCAAATTGTGCCACGAACATCCTCTTAAAGTCAGCAAAAGAGGTGATTACTCTAGTGGGAATCCGTTAAACCATTAGAGGGCCAACTCCCTCAGTTTGGTGAAGAGAAAATGACACTTTAATGCGCCATTAATCCTCAGCAGGCAAACGGTCGACTCAAATGATGTGATGCGATCAGTCGCAGCAGACTGACCCTTGTAAGAATCGAGTAACAGAATTTTAAACTTGTTTTAGTGTTTGGCGACGGAGATCTGCCAAGAGAATGCATTCTCCGACTTGAAAGGCACCTCCTGCGACCGAACTACTGCCTATCCATCGGTGCATACCCAACAATGCCCTAGTACCGGATATCTTCTACCTTTTCTTCAACCAAAGGCATCCTCCTACCGTTAAGCGTCAGTTCTTCTCCTCAAAGGTTCTGCTCTTGAGGGGCTCGTTCTCAAGGATTCCGGTCCCCTCCTTGAGCTATTGCTTCTCGAATCACATCTGTCATCTAACCAAAGCATTTGGTCTCTCGGTTCTTTGATTTGTTGCTGCACAAATTCTCCGCTACACTCCATGCTTGTAAAGCATCTCATTATTTGATTTCTTTTCCTTCTTATCTCCATCTTGTTGGAAGTATGATCTACGTTCACCGCACATTTCATAATATTGAATCTGAATGTCCTGTGAATTACACCGAAACAATAGAGCGTACAACATGAGAAAGAGAGTAATAAAGGAGAGGAAGAGAGCGCACAGTAAGAGTTTAGTACCTAAAATGGCGACTGGTTAGCCTTTTACTATAAAATGGCGGTTGATTAGTCTTTTACTATAGAAATGACCCCTATTTATATGCATAGGGGATATACAATGGTAAATTACATGACTGCCACTGTTTTCATAGGGACAGGGTATCTTGGGCATACAAAGAATAGGTTAGCCAAAGGTTTAGCTATCCCTTCATTCGTTTGGCGAGGGTGTGAGACCTATGTGTCGACCAAGATAGACTTTATTGAGTTTGGGCGATTGGTTGGCCCTAGTGATCATTTGGTCGTCTAGATTCCATTTGATCGCCTGACTAACTTTCAGTCGGTTGATAACCCTTCAGTCGACCGACAAACCATTGGACGGCTATGCTGAGTTTTAGTTATCTGATGACCTTCGAGCAGCCTCAGTCGACCGACTATCATGGTTCGACTGTCTACGGTTGAGCCTTGGACAAGAAACTCGTGCTGCAGGAGTAGAGTTAGGCTATCAAGCAGAGGGTGAATTATAATATTCTGATAGGTAGCTTACCCCTTTGACAAGTGATCTGTCTAGAGGACTTGATGACCGTCCATCTACAAGGAATTAGGGCCACCTAAATAGCCTTTAAGACTCCAATGAGGCTTCCGATGGTACCCGGGTGAGGATTGGAATGACCCTTCTCCTCATTTGGATTGGATGCGATCCTTGGCTCGACGGACCTTTGTTCGGTCGATTATGAGTCTTGTTCGAAGAGTTGTAGCTAGTCAACTGGACGATGTAGGTCTCTTGCTAACATGATTATTATCTCTTCTGCTCGGCCATCTTTGACAATACTTTTATCTTATAGTCCGTTGAATTTCTTCAAGACTCATGTCGATGCATTTCTGATGTACAATAATATACATATATACATATATCTACACATAATATGAATACATACATACATACTTATATATAAAAAATAATTATTTTATTATTGTGGCCACATCGTGAAATTATTGCTCAGTTACTGATTAATATAGTTGGTGAATAATATTTCCTAAATTGGGAGAATTTAGAATATTTCTAATTTTTGTTAATTAAAATTTAATTAATATCTCAGTAATTGGCTTGCATTTAAGTTATAAACATTGATCCTAATCACTATAGACTCATAAACCTCACAAAATCAAGTGATCTACAATCGGTGCAGGCCTCAATCCTGATAATGATTTATGGAGGTGTCTTCTAGGCTATAAATATGAAAGGCTAAGTTCGCACAACTACTCTAATCTGTTTTGCACCCATTCCATCACAAGGCAACATATCATAAAGAAGAAAAACTTCTCTCAAACCTTTACAGCAATGAATCAAAAGTACCTCAAACACTTGAAGACTACAATAATAGCAAACCTTTATCCCACTAAGTAGGATCCACATGAATCCTTTTTCTCCCTTGCGTCCAATTGAGTGTCATATTTTCATTTTACTCTAATAGATTAAGATCATTTTTTATATAATATGCCCAAAGTCTTTTTAAGTCAATTTTTGTCTTTCTTAACATAAGTCGAATCTAAAACATCTACTCTCCAAACCGAAGCATCAGAAGTTCGACATTTAATGTGACAAAACCATCTAAGACGACTCCCTCTAATCTTTTTCGTCATTGGAGTTACACCAAACCTATCACGAGTACAGTCATTTGGTATTTTGTCTCTAAGTGTTGAGCCACTCATCCACCGAAGCATTATCATCCCAGCAACACTTACCTTTCTTTTACATTTCTCTTTTAAAGGTCAACATTCTGCACCATAGAGCATTGCAGGTCTCACCATCTTATAAAATTTACTTTGAGTCTAAGCAGTGTTTTTCTATCACATAATAGGCCCGATCAACTCCTCCACTTCAACTAACCAACTTAAATTCTACTAGTAACATCCCCATCTATATCACTATCACTTTGAACAATAGACTTGAGATATCTAAAACGTTCACACGATTTAATGATTTGATCACCGATACTTATAACTTTGCCATTAAAGCTACTACTACAAAAATACATTCCATGCATTCAGTTTTGGTTCTACTCAAACGAAGACTTTTAGACTCCAACGTAGACCTCCATAATTCAAGTTCTTCCTGAACTCTTTCTCTAGTCTTATGATGTCATCAGCAAAAAGCATACACCAAGGTACATCCTCCCTTAGGTAAACAATAAACAAAAAGATATGGCTTCAAACCAATCCCCGAGGTAATCGAATTGAAATAGGAAAATACTTCGTCAATATTCCTTTTGTTCAATGTAGGTAGCATCTCTAATATATAAATAAATATATATATATATATATACTAACTTGAAAATAAGTCGTATTAACACTATTCTTCTCCGGAACTCTCCAAAGAACTTCTCATGGAACCTTATCGTAAGATTTTCTAAATCAATAAAAATCATATGCAGATCCGCCAACATTAAGGTACTTCTCCATCAAACCTCTCAATAAATAAAGCTTCCATAGCAGACCTGCAGAGCACAAAACCAAACTGATTATGAGAAATATTTGTATCACGTCTTAACCTATGTTCAATTACTCTCTCCTATAATTTTAAAGCATGACACATAAACTTAATTTCTCTATAATTTAGATAACCTTGTGCATTCCCTTTAATCATAAAAATTGGGATCAAAATACTCTTCCTCCACTCCTCAAGCATGTGTTTAGTTTTCAAAATAATATTAAAGAATCTAGTAAGCCAAAAAAGTCTCAAATCTCCTAAATATTTCTACACTTCAATAGAGATATCATCAAGTCCTAATTTTTCATAATTGTTTTCTTTAAAGCCTCCTCAACTTCTCTTTTACTAATGCGACGGTAAAAATAATTTTTTTCTTTTTTATTAATAATATTAAGATAACTAAGGTTGATCGTATTTTTAGAAACTTCCATAAAAAGTTTATCAAAATGGCGCACCCCCTTATGTTAAATATCCTTCTCTAAGAAAAGTACTTTTTTATTTTCATCTTTAATACATTTTACTTGAATTAAATCTTTTTTCTTTTATCTTTGTTTGGCTGGTTTATACATATACTTTTCACCCTCTTTAGTAACTATTCTATCATAAAGATCACTCAAAGCCGAATTTTTAACTTAAAAAATTGTTCTCTTAGATTCCCTACATATCACCTTATATTTTTTTTCAATTTTGTAAGCTTTTACATTGAAACAATTTTTTTAATAAAACAACTTCTATTTTATCTTTTCTTGCATATTATTATTCAACTACCAACTATTTTTATTTATAGAAATTTTGAATTTAATTTTCCAAGTACATCTTTTGTCTTTTTTTTACTTTATCCTACATAGAATTTGCTTATTCTCAAACATCCAAAATCTTGAAATTTTGAAGTTTACTTATAAAAATAATTTATTTATGTCTTTTAGAAGCTCTCATCTAATTCTATAATATTATTTTCTAGTATTTTTTTGCCTTACAACTCTTCATCTTAAAATCTAGACAAATAATCGAGAGTATCTTAAATTTTCACTTTGAATGATCTTACAATATTTATATTCTTGGCGATCTCTTTTCCTCATAAGAAAATAATCAATTTGTATTTTATTAAATCTATTCTTATAAGTAATAATATATTTATTACTTTTTTTAAATAAAGTATTGGCAATAACAAAATCATACGCCTAAGAAAAATCTAATATGATTCTACTTTATTGATTAATTAATTAAATATTTCTAAAATCTTCCACTCTCACCAACATGTCCATTTAAGTCTCCTCCAATAAAAATTATTTTTTCAAGATGTATCATTTGTATTAATTCAACTAGGTCATTCCAGTATTTTTTTTAGAGCTTATATCTTAAGGGTTAAAATTGTATCTTCTTGAAGAGCATAAACACTTATAACATTAAAAATTTTAGTATCAACAACAATCTTGAGAGCTATAATTTTATCTCCAATTCTATTTATTTTTACACCATTATCTTTCAAACTCTTATCTATAATTACACAAATACTATTTTAGGTGTGATTCCTACCTGAATACCAAACTTTAAACCCTAAGCTATCAATCTCCTTAGCCTTTTCTCCAACCCATTTTGTTTCTTGAATACATAAGATATTTATCTTGTAAGATAACAACCTTGCAAGAGTTTGCAACAAAAAATAAGGATATATTCTTTTTGAATTCAATTAAAATCAACCTTTTTGCATTCTTGGTACTGAACTACCCCACATTGTTAATAGTGACAAATGCGTTTAATATCATATGGATCGATTTTAAGAAGCTGCTATTGCCTTGTTAAGAATGCCATCCGCATCATTTAGCGTCTCTCCGGATGACACTTTACCCAGTTAAAGCATCCAAACACGCTCTCCAACATTCCAAACGACCAAATAATATCATCCCTGCACCTACAGACATTATGGAAAACAACATTTCACCTGCACAATTGCACCAAGATCCTTCCTGAACCAGTAAATTCAGTATCAATGACTCAAAACATTCAGAAAGAAAAGATCCACCAAATTAAGAAAAAAAAGCAACTAACTTTGCATGGAAGCACATCATAAAACAGATCAGATCAGAGAACACAAATCAGAAAGATAGATCTTATTTAATAACCAAATCTAACCTTGGCGGCAAGAGGCACGAATCGCGGATCCCTGTCGCGGCTATAGATCAAGAGAAGAAGCATTAGTAGCCCTAAAAAGCAAGGCACAAAGAGCAACCGATATTCCAGGAGCAATCTCCTCCTAGCTGGTCTGCGCAAGTCGAAGGCCCTCCGCCTCATCTCAGACCGAGGCGATCGCCTCCGTTATGTCGCATCTCTTGAACGAGAGAGTCTGCGACTATTCCGTGAGAGTTAAGGGCATGTAGGGAGAGGGAAAGGGAGGAAATGCAAACAGCTGGGATTCGGAGATCAAGAGTTTGAATCCGCTCTTCTATCTTCTTCTTCTGCTTCTTGCCCGAACTTATTAGGAACTTTTTCCCACCCTCTAGCGCTAATTGCAGTCGGAAAGCTGGGACACGGTTTGACCTTATTTGGCTTGTTTAAGCAGCCTCATGTTGTCTAAGGGATTATGTTCAGTTTTATTTGATATTAAGCCAAGCTTTTGGGTATGTTATAGAATTTGCTGCGAGGCACCGTGCAGGTGAAATCATCTAATTTTACCTAAAATTTCAGCGAACACACTTTGAATTTGGCTTTGGCAATTTTGAATTCTTGAGAAATGAGAGTTATTTTTGGATAAGAACACTCACATTTTAGAAGTGAAATAATTATTTAAAATCCATCTTGATGTGCAAAAATATGTTTAAACTAGGTTCATTGTACAACAAAACATTCTTGATCGAATCTTTCGTGGATCCGGTGGTTCGATAAAAGGCACTGTTAAAAGATGAATTTCAAGTAATGCATGGATATCGAGAGCATGATAATTGAATGACAATAGTCGTCTGATCAGAGGCTGATCGAGTGGGCAACCGATTAGAGACCGATCTAGCAAGCGATCTGTCAGAGGTCAATCGATTAAAGGCTAACCTAACTGAGAACAGCCGACTCTGAGGTCAACCGATGTCGGCTGACAAGAAGATGGCATGTCATAAACCAATCAAAGAGGTTCAGAGTTTGTAAGTGTTATTTCATAATATTTATAGCCACCTATAAATAAAGGGAGCATTAAATGTAAAAGAGTAACTTTTTTAATTGAAACCATGGACGTATATGACTCTCTGAAGCCCTCTCTCTCTCTCTCTCTCTCTCTCTCCCTCCCTTCTCTCCTTTTTATGCTTTATTTCTTGGATGAGATTCAAGAACAAATTTTGGTTTAATAGCTTGAAAAGGCGTGGTGAGTGTGGATCATGTCATAAACAAGAAGCAAAGTGACTTAAGGAGAAGAGCCCCAAGATCAAGTGATTGCAAACGACATCGATTGCAGCTGAGAGTATCTGGCTCGGTAAATCAATGACCTCAAAAAACAGATAATGAAGATTATCAAGGCTCACTAGCTTAGAGAGTATGTAACCACCTTGATAGATACCGTCTCAATACCCACAAGAAGCGCTTGTACCAAATGATACAAGAATCCCTCCAGCCTTATTGGGGGAGAACAACAGTTGCTACCCCGATAGTGCAGCTTCCACACTACGCAACCACCACGAATATGTGTGTATCAAAGTGCCACGGCATGCGCAGTGAGAGGATGCTTTCTCCAGGAAAATTTATGAAACTGAGCCCCTTAAGCATTTCAAGGTTCTAGATTTAAAATCTTGTCGAGGGAAATCAAGCCTGATTGACTATATTGTCATCTTTGTGTTAGTCGTGTGCTTGCACACGATAATTGATGCATTGGAATGTCATTTTTTCTTCATGACCCTAAGAGAGTCGGCTCTCTATTGTTCAACTGCCTATCATTGGAGTTGAACATCTCATTTGTAGACTTCAAGAGTATGTTTGTCGCACAATTTACTAGCACTCAGAAGCTCCACAATAACTTTTAGGTGCCCTTACAGTTGTGTCAAGCACGGAGCAAGTCCCTACAAGCCTTTAGCACTTGCTTCTAGAAGGAGGTTCATTTTCATATGTGTTGAGCTTATAGTGCCCTAAATTATTGGTCGAGCTATTAGAGCTTTCCAATAATCACATATCAATAGAAGAATATAACTCTCCATTTTTTTTCCAAAATAAAGTAACCTAACTGGCACCCTCCAAAATGAAGTGCCAGTATAGAAGGTCGGAGACCATGGCATAACCCTCAGTTTCAGACTAGCACTCATTTCAAAGACCCGTGCCCATCTTCAGATAATCAGATAATGCATAAGAGAATTCACTCTCGGAAAGATCGAGTCTAATATTATGAAGTCCCTCAGTTGACTCCTTTAAGAGTTTGAATGCTGAAAGTGATAGTAGCTATCCATAATAAGGAGTACTTCAAGTGGGTGCCACTAATGAAAGTTATAGGCTATCTCTGAGATCCCAATAGATATCATGCATGCCATCAAGATCATGAACACAGGACGAAGGAATGCTGACACCTCTGAAATCTGATTAAAGTGTTAATTAAGCTTGTGAAGCTCACTGAGTTTGCATTGCTTGGAGCAATTAACCAGGGACAAAGGAAAGCCCTAACGAAGGACGCTTTCAGTGAGCATGCTTAAGCTCAAGCCAACCACATCCTGAGTGTCATGCCTGACATCATTAAGGGAGACAGAAGTGAAACTGTCCTTTGAGATTGAAGAGGCTATGCTCTGAAGAATTATGCATGATAACCTTAATTCCACAACACATCACATAACACCTGTCAATCTGCTTCATAAGCAAACACTTGCTCACCAAGGGCAATCCTTTCAAAGATGTTATCATCATCATCGTTGACTACCAAGTCAGTAGTATATTCATTGAATCAATGAGCTTAATGAACATTTTTTCATGTTTTTTTTATAGATAGAGCATAGGAGCAACCCATCTTTTAGATACACACAAGTGAAAAAAAGGAAACACTAGGAAACCTTACTTTACCTATCACCTAGGAAGAAGATGAAAAGTAATTTATATCCGTGATAGATTTTATCATTGTCGACTCACCAACAACTTACGATGCCATCTTCAGTCACCCTCTAATTAACTTCTTCCAAGCCATAGAGTCTACTTATCACACGACGGTACCTAAGGCGATAAGATTTTTTGAAGGTTGAATACATTTTATCACTTAGTAGTACCTATGATGATAAGCTTTTCTAATCGTTGAATAATTCTCTATACCTAAGCTTTCCAAAGTTTGAATACTTCTCTATACTTAGGATAACCATCTCTGAGACACACTCATACCTTAATTTAGATCCATACATCCACTTTCTGTAAATAGTGATGCTTGAAGATTAAGGATGTTCAGTACCTCATGTTAAATGATATGCTTGTCCAAAAGGTTGAATACTTCTTTATACCTAAGATGTGTACTAAAAATCGATGTTGAAGGGGTCCTTAGAGAGAAGCATTCAAATGAGTGTGAAAGCTAGTCTTGAGAAAAATATTTTCCCATCAAATACAACAATAATGATACTTATGGCCAACCCTTAGGAAGGATGTCGAAGAATTCTTGAAAAAATGGGAACAACGTCAGAAATTTGTACTGATGCAGCACAAGCCATCTCACAAACCACAACCTTTTATCACTACATGGACGTTCACCGTCTGGAGACTTTACATCCTATCACCACCGGAATGTCGTCGCCGCCGCCAATTCTTCTTGATTCATCGTCGTGTCGTTGATTTGTCAATATCATTATTAGGAAGGATTCGCCACTTTGTTTATCTATTGTATTGGCCTATTCTCCAAATAACTTATTCTCTCATATCACACAGATGACCTTGAGATATTTAAGAAACTTGGAGAAGAAGGAAAATGACAAATAAAAATAGAAAGCAAAAGAAAATATGGTAAGGATTTCCTTATGGTTGAGATTTCGGAGGTGTCTGATTTCCACAATTCTATATAATAAAAAAATGTACATAAAAAGATCATAAAATGTACACTAAAAATAGGTAATTTTAAGGTGGATCAAAGGACTGGGCAAAGTAAGACTTGGGTCGGGTATCTTATTTTTAAGGGGGTGACTGAAGCATATATATTTTTGAGTTATGGTTATTCATTCTAATTAAGTTATATCATATTTTCAATTAATCAAGTGATATGTAATTTTAATTAATCACTAAGAATCATCATGACCATACACAAACTTATAAAATGAACATCTAACATAATAAAGAAGGTATGATTAAAACTCATTTCCTTTATGAAAAATTTTATATTACAAAACTTTTATACTTTTTTTTTAAATAAGAAAAGCAAAATAAAAAGCAAGAGCCACAAGCCATACATTTGATTACCACCCATCGTTTCTTTCACACTTATTATTTTGGTCATCTTCATTTCCTTCGACTTGGAGTTAGTCACCAACTCTATGAACTTCTCCATACTCAACCAGTTAGAGAAAAGCATATGCTACTTTACCAAGTGGGCTAGTTAGTACAAGATAACACTAATTAATTTTTCTAGAGGATTTCACTTTGAGTAGCAATAGACAAAACCTAGGCTACAAAATTCTTAGCCATCTTCATTGTAGTCATCTATTCTTTCAACAACCATTTTTTTCATCCAAGTTTTTATAGAGTGATGACCACCAGGCGTGGATCATCTCTAGCCCTATCTCAATATCTTGTGCAGACCTCTCAAACTTATTTAGAGCTTGATTTTAGTGATGTAAGAAGTTTGATAAGGTGTGAGAGGCTTACTACCGAGGGCATGTAGGTAGTCATTCTAATGCAATAACTCGTTTGGGCCCAACTACGATAAAGCTTCAGCCATTCTCGGAGAAGTAATGATGGTGCCCAAGGTAGAGGCATATTGATTATTAACTAATTTGATAGATTTCCAATCCTTGTTGAGGTTAACTAGTATATTGGGCTCCAACTCACCCTCACTTTTGCCTATTGCATATGTAAGGCAATCCACTTTAGTTAGGAAATTTTGGGGAAGCCCACACACTTGTGATTTTGAGTGGGCTCTTCTTATATAAGAGCTTTCCAATTATGCTAGTTCTCTCACTCCAAGTGGGACAATTCTGATGAATCCATTGTGGCATCTGACTCTTCATTGAGTCCACCATCAGCTCTATTACATGTTTTTTTAACAATTTTCTCTTATCCATGAGCAAAGCCTAATTGGTAAAGCTTCTCATTTCAAAGAAATGGGCCTCTACTCATAAGGAAAAACACAAAATTTCATCATTTTCAGTGGACTATTTGACACCCATTCTCTATGCGGATTTAGGTAACCTTAGTCAAAATTCTTATCATTGGTTGTCGTCATCTTAAGAATCTATAATAGGATGAGGTGTATACATCATTTTTTCCAGCATGTAAGTCTCTCAATGAGGATTTTTTTTATTCTCTCTCTTCTATATGATGATATTAGAATGTGAAATCAAAAAATTAATATCCTTATCTGCTAAATCTATGGTTGGCTTCTCTTTCTTAACAGCTAGAACCATGACGTGCTTAGCGTAGAGATCATCAGAAGTCCTCCAATTGGTCTCAATCATCTTTCCAAATGAGTCAGAAGCCAACACCTTATTTGTCATTGAAGCTTCAAGATTCTGACAAAAGGCTATAGACTTTCCCTTGACTTTATCCACCTTCTATTGTGCCTCAGGTAGACCTTGAACTTTGTCTTTGGAGGAGAGACATCGATTGGAGTTGTCTTCCTTGGTCAGCCATCCTTCTTGAAAAAAAATTGAAACCAGAGTTTTCAGTCTTTCACCTTATTCTGAAGCCTTCAAAAATGAAATTGACCCATGAACTAGAATTGAACAAATCCATTAAGATGTGTCAAGAAGGAAAATAAGTGGTCGAAAACCTTGATTGACCATGTAATCTCCAACCAAACCATGTGATCTCCATCTGACATATGAACTTCACAAATGTTGTCATCATGAAGATTGTGCTTAGCATCACCTACACCGAGATGATCTCATAGAAGCTGAAAAATAACACGCAACTCCCCACACAATAGGATTTGTACGAAATGCTAGAATTTATCCTTAAAAATCACTAACTTATTATTGATTTAGAAGATTGATCTCTCCTTCTCTACTGCAATCTAGAAGTAGATGAATGAGTAAAAGGCATGGCTCTCTTGATATTATCTAACCTTATCCTTGGTCTTCTTTGGCAAGTTAGAGAGGTTGGTTATTAATATGTTATATATCGTGCTTAATTTCCTTTATATTTTTCATATAATTACGGATAAAATTGCACTTTAAAGAATGATATTTTTTTGTTATACTTTTTGGTACAATAGGTATAACATATGGAGGAAAGGGAGCTATAATGGAGCGAAACAGAGGTGAAATGGATCATATTGGAACTAGCAGACTGACGCCGGCCTTTGGGCATGAAGGCACTCCGCCTAAGCGCCTTGGCGCCTAGGTGCTAGAAACCGATCAGGTAAATTAAGAGGATGGCGCCTGTGGCTCTAAGGCGCTGGCCAGTTTCTGGGTATTTTTTTGTAGTTGCTGCAACACGACTTGAGGAGTAATAGGGTCAATTTAAGTAATTTGACGAAGGACTTAAGAGAATTTTGAAAAGAAGTGGAGGAAGGAAGAGGAGTCATGGTATAGAGTTAGGGTTTAGTATTTTCATCTTTCTTTTACAGATTGAAGAGGACTTTGAGAGAAATTTTTAAGGGGATCATTTTAACATTACAAAGAGCACTTGGACACATTGTTGAAGAGGCTTTTCATCTCTTTTCAAGGGCGGATTTTTATTGTGTTCTTCATGCTTTGTGAGTAGATTTCCTTTTCCTTTCTCTTGTGATGAATAAGTAGGATTTGTAGGATCTGTAGAATGCTTTTAGAATTTGTTTCTAATATCAATTTGATGAGTATTCTTCTACACTATTTAATTTCTATATTGGCCATATGAATTGTTAAAATTCATTGTGGTCCATTAAGAGTTGGAAGAGCGATGGAAGAAAAACTAGAGTATTCAATTATTCTGTAAACTATAATGAAAGTAGACTATATGCAATCCAAATAGATAGGGAAATACATATTGATGGGTTAAATCTAGGGTTTAAGGATTCAAAACTAGGTTAACCAAACTTCTTTAGGTGCTCTAAAAGGGTAAATAAGATATATGCTCTTATTTGTCACTAGCCACAATAGCAATTCATAATATTCAATTCTACAATCCACTTATCCAATCACAAGAGAGGGGTAACTTTTATATCTTGATAATCACCAATCTAATTAAGTTAGGTAGATTTCAAACATTATAATTAATTGAAGTTGTGTTAGAGTATTTGGTAGAACTTTCACTTAGTCATAATTCCAAAATAAGACCTATAAGTAGTAAACTATAACTTTTCTTAAGAGGGTCATTACCCCATTCTCTGCGGGATTGACAATCTGGAGTCAATAGAGCCCTTTATTACTAAAACAATAAATCTACTTGCTTGATAAACCTAATGTTCAATAACACATAATTTTAAAAGTTCAATCAAGTTGCTAGGGAGAGGATCAAGTTTTTTGGTGCCATTACCAGGACTTACATAATTGTGATAATCACTAGGATATATCAAGTTTCTAGCTCTATTGCCGGGGACTCAATGGTAAAGAACTTTAGGAGAATATTAGTTGAATCAATGAGACTTAAATATGTAAAATCATATTATAGTTTTATTTTTTAAGTGTTTATTTGTGTGTTTTAAAAAAGAAAATAAAAAAGGTTAGTTTTGACTATTTTTCAAGAGTGTTTGTGTTAAACTTATTAATTGAACCTTAGTTTTGTATGCGTAGTGCAGGAACTGCAGGACTTGTACCCGATGATTTAGAACTAGGGAGGACTATTAAAAAAATTAGAAAATAGAAAATACATCATGAACTTGTAGAAGAAATGATAAATATTCAACAAACAATTTAGATAACCAAATTACCAATTAATAAACATCGTAACACACATAGACCATTAAGAGATTACGCTAATCCTACAACAAATGAAATTTAATTAAGTATTCAAAATCTTACCGTCAAAGCTAACACATTTGAATTAAAACCTGCTATTATTCAAATGTTGCAAAATAATTTGTTTGGTGGAACCCCATCTGAGGATCCAAATTTAAAATTAGTAAGTTTTCTAGAACTTTACCCTACATTTAGTTATAACGATGTGTCAAACAACACTGCTAGACTTAGACTTTTTTCTTTTTCTTAGAGGGATAAAACTAAAATGTGATTAAAATCAATAGTACTTGGATGAATTAAGACTTGGGGTGACTTAGCCCAAAAATTTCTAGTTAAGTATTTCCCAACTTTAGAAACTGTTAAACTTAGAAATGATATTTCCTCATTTCTTCAATATGAAGGTGAGTCGATATATGAAATGTGAAAAATATTTAAGGAACTTCTTAGGAAGTTCCCACATCACGCTATGCTTGGTTAGTTAATCATTCAAACTTTTTACAAAGGTTTAGTAAAATCCCTTAGATCTATTGATGTTGTCATTGGTGGTTCACTTATGTTGAAGCCATTTGATGAGGCTTACTCTTTTATTGAAGAGATGGCTACAAAAAATTTTCAATGACGTTCTAAAAGGGTAAATCCTAGAAAGGTAGCTATTGTGCATGATACTGATGTGCTTTCAATTATTACTTCTTAGGTAGCAACAATATTATGGAAGAAAGATCAATTTGGAATTAACCAACCCTAAATACCTCTAGTAATTGAGGAAAATTCATTTGGACAAATGGTTTATTCTAGCACTACATCATTTGAGACAATAAATGCAATTAACAATAAACCTAATAACTCTTATTTGAACAACTATATTCCAGGTTGGAAGAACCATCCTAATTTTAACTGGAATAACAATTTTGGTGAGGAAAACTAACAATAAAGTAATAACAAAGCAAATTCGTTAGAAAATTGGAATAACCAGGGTAGTAATAACTATAGACCTTGTTATCCACCAAGCTTTAACAACAATCCATAATTTAAGGAGAAGAAGTTATTTTTGGAGGAAGTTGTATTGCAAATGGGGAATCAACTCCAAAATTAAGGTGTAGTAATAAGGAACATAGAGAACCAATTGGGACAAATTGATAACTCACATAGAAATAGCCAATGAACTCTTCCTAGAACCACTGAGATATAACCCTAAGGAGAAGAATAGTGAGCATGTTAAAGCTGTCTAATTAAGAAGTGAAAGAGAGTTGGAGGATTTAGTTCAAAAAGAGTTTGAGGTTGAGAAAGAGACCGTGAAAACTAAGAAACCTAAGGAAAATGTTTCCATGGATTTAGAAAAACTAGTCTCTCTAACTAAGATTAACTTAGAAAAACCACCACCTCCATTTCCTCAAAGACTTTATTAGTAGAAGCTAGATCAACAATTTTTAAAATTTTAAGAAGTATTTAAGAAGTTAAAAAATAATATTCCTTTTACTAAAGCTTTAGAGAAAATGCCTAGTTATGTAAAGTTCATGAAGGATACTCTTAAAAAGAAAAGGAAGTTTGGAGACTATGAGATAGTTGTACTCAGTGAAGAGTGCAGTGATATAATTCAAAAGAAGTTTCCTCAAAAACTTAAGAATCCTATGAGCTTTACTATTCCTTGCAAAATAGGAGAAATTTTTTTTGGAAAAGCTTTATGCGATCTTGGAGCAAGTATAAACCTTGTGTCATTATCTATTTTTCGAAGGTTAGGATCTAGAAAAGTGTCTCCTGATACCATAACCCTTCAGTCAGCAAATTGATCGATCACTTATACAAAATAGAATATGTTTTAGTTAAAGTGGAGAATTTCATCTTCCCTATTGATTTTATTGTGTTAGATAAGGAGGAAAATAAAGAAATTCCAATCATTTTAGGTAGGCCATTTCTACCTGTTGGAGACCTCTAATCGATGTGTAAAAATGTGAATTAACAATGAGAGTAATTGATCAGGAAGTCACATTTAATTTTTTAAAATCTATGAAATATCTTTCTGAAGGAAATAAAGATGCATGTTTTTTGTTGGACTTAATTGATTATTTGTGTAGTTCCATTTTAGAGAAAGTTGTGAAGTTAAATCAGTAGATCAAAAGTTAGATAATGAGAAAGGCACGAACTTTCATGATGAGTTGGACATATTGAGTACTGAAGATTCAAACTTTGTTCAGGAGAGATTTAAATTTCTAGAGACAATAGAAAATAGTAAACTTCTTATTCCTTTTGTTGAGGTACCCCCTAAACTTGAGATGAATGTGCTTCCTACACATGTAAAATATGTTTGTTTAGGGAAGTCATCTATGTTACCAGTTATCATATCCTCAGATTTGACTCATTTACAAAAGAAAAAATTAATGGAAATTCTAAGGAATTATAAGAAATCTTTCGGATGGACCATAGTAGATATTAGGGGAATTAGTCCCTCTATTTGTATTCATCGGATTCTGATGGAATTTAGTCATAAACCCCGGGTTGATCCTCAAAGAATAGTAAATCTATTTATTAAATACGTAGTTAAAAAGAAAATATTGAAGTGGGTAGATGCTGGTATTATTTATCCTATATCAGATAGTGCTTGGATTAGCCCTATTCACTATGTTCCTAAAATGGGGGAGTGCAGTATCTGTAAATAAACAAAATGAACTAATTCCTACCAGACATGTCACTGGGTGGTGAATTTGTATTAACTATTAACTATAGGAAATTGAATTCAGTCACTAGGAAAGTTCACTTTCCTTTACCCATTTTAGATCATATTTTGGATAGGTTAGCTGGTCACTGATACTTGTACTTTCTAGATGGATGTTTTGGATATTATCAAATACCTATAGCTCATGAGGATTAAGAAAAGACTACATTTAAAAGTCCTTACGGAACTTTTTCTGTTAGAAGAATGTCATTTGGGTTATGTAACACACCTGCAATATTTCAGAAGTGCATGATGTCTATTTTCTGTAACTTAATTGAGAAAGCGACAAAAGTTTTCATGGACGATTTCTCAGTGATTGGAGCTTCATTTGATGCATTTTTAGATTATTTAGCATAGGTTCTATAATGTTGTAAGGAGACTACCCTTGTTCTCAATTGGGAGAAACGTCAATTCATGGTAACAAGAGGTATTTTTTTAAGACAGAAAATAACTGAAAAAGACATGGAAGTAGACCCACCAAAGTTTCAAGAAATTAAATAGCTACCTCCACCTACTACTATGAGGGGAGTTAGAAGTTTTCTGGGACATACTGGATTCTATAAGAGATATATAAAGAATTTCTCCAAAATTGCCAAGCTTCTACGCCATCTCTTAGAAAAGCATGTGGTATTTAATTTTTATGAAGATTGCCTAAATGCCTTCAATATATGGAAAGAAAAATGAGTCATTGCTCTTATTATAGTCTCACCTAACTAGGAAAGACCATTTATGTTGATGTGTGATGCTAGTGACTATGTTGTTGGGGTAGTGTTATGATAAAAACATGATAAAAAGTTCAAAGATACATACTATGCTAGTAATACCCTTAATGAAGCTTAAATTAATTATACTACTACTGAGGAAGAATTATTAGCCATAGTATATGCTTTGGATAAATTTTGATCTTATTTAATTGAAACTAAATGTTTTGTTCATATCGATCATTTTGCTATTAAATATCTTATGTCAAAGAAGGATGCTAAACCAAGATTGATTAGATGGGTCATTTTAATGCAAGAGTTTGATATCAAAGTAGTAGATAGGAAAGGATGTGAAAATCAAATTGCTGACCATTTATCTAGACTAGATCAGGGAAATGCATACACTTATGAAGATGAAATTAATAAGAATTTTCCTGACGAGCAATTGTATGTTATTATTGAGTGGCACATTTTGTGGTATGCTGACAAAGTGAATTTTATTATTAGTGATATTCTTATTTATGGACTAACATACCACCAGAGAAAAAAATTCATTCATGATGTTAGATCTTACTTTTGGGATGACCCATATTTGTATGAAAACTGTAAGGATCAAGTAATCAGAAGATGTGTACCCTTAGAAGAAACCCAAGAAATTATTAAGAATTTCATGATTTTACATTTGAGAGAAGTTTTGGTGTTGATAGAACAGTATTTAAGATTTTACAATCTTAATTTTATTAATCTACTCTATTTAGGGATGTGATATATATATAAAAACTTGTGATAGATGCAAGAGAGTAGGCAATATCTAAGTGAGATGAAATGTTCCTAAATATTACTTTAGAGATTGAGAATTTTTATGTTTGGGTTTAGATTTTCTTGGAATACTTGTACCATCTTTTAGAAATCTATATATTACAATAGATGTGAACTATGTCTAGAAATGGATTGAGGCAGTGGCTATTCTGAACTATGATGCTCAAAGCATAGCTGAATTTCTGAAGAAGAATATCTTCAGTAGATTTGGCATGCCTAACGTGATCATTAGTGATGAAGGAAGTCAAATTATGAAAAGAAAATTTGAGACATAACCTGCTAAATATGGAATTAAATATAAAATATCCACAGCTTATCATCCTTGAAATAGTGGTTTAGTAGAAGTATCTAATAGAGAAATTAATATGATCATAGAGAAAAGCATCAATCATAGTAGAAAGGATTGGTCTTTAAGACTAAATGATGCATTATGAGCTTAGATGCATTATGAGGTCTTTAAGACTAAATGATGCATTATGAGCTTATAGGACTGCTTACAAAACTCATATATGAATGTCTCCATATAGGCTTATTTTTTAAAAAGCTCGTCACTTGCCAGTAGAAGTATAATATAAAGCTTATTGAGCTATTAAGAAATTTAATTATAACTTGAAAGATGTTGGTGAAAAGGGATTATTACAGCTAAATGAACTCGAGAAAATTAGAGAAGAATCTTATACAAATGCAAAAAACTATAAGGAAAAGATGAAATGTTGGCATGATCTAAAGATTCTTAGGAAATTTTTGAACTTAGATAGAAGGTTTTGTTGTATAATACATGATTAAATTTATTTCCTAGAAAACATAAGTCCAAGTGATCGTGGCCATTTACTGTAATTAAATTTTATCCTTTTGTTGCAATTGTTATTAAGGATCTTAAAATTGGTAGGGTATTTAAAGTGAATGAACAAAGACTTAAACCCTACATAGGTGGAGAAAGGCCTATAATTAATGAGGTCTTAATGCTCGGTCAACTTGCGTAAGTATCTTGATTTGTCTGGCTAATGACTTAAACCAAGCGCTTCTTGGGTGGTAAACTAAGTTTGTATCTATTGTAGTGTGTTTTGTTATTTTTTATTATGGAATGGATTATTTGATGTTGTTTTTGAAGTTTAGTTTTATGATGTATTGCTTTGATATCAGTGAGTAAAGAGATTGGTACCAAAAATATATAGTATTTATGCACAAATTTTTATACCTATTTTTGAGGATATTACACTTTAATGGAAGATATCTATGTGTTTTTCTTTCAAGTATAATTAAATGGTTGAAATATGGTGAAATGAGTGAAAAAGGATCAAATTTGGAGCAAAAATGAAGAAGGTGTGAAAATGAACTATGACGCCTAAGCTCCCAGGACTGATGCTTAAGCGCCAGGAGATAGAGAAAGTG
The DNA here is from genome assembly GCF_001263595.1 of Phalaenopsis equestris. Classification (NCBI taxonomy): domain Eukaryota; kingdom Viridiplantae; phylum Streptophyta; class Magnoliopsida; order Asparagales; family Orchidaceae; genus Phalaenopsis; species Phalaenopsis equestris. Next base: position 498,197 of record NW_018165647.1, read on the forward strand.
GCGCCCAAGCTATGAAGACCTCACGCTTATGCGTCAAAGGTATTTATGATGAAAATTTAAGGAATTTTGGATGAATTTAGAAGGGATTTTTGAAGCAACTCTTGGTGAGAACATGAATTACAGTTAATAGGCATCAAAATACATTGAAATGACTCTTGAAAAGTGGCAACTCTTAGAAGATTCATTGAATGTGGACATATTTTTGAAATTGAATGTGGACGACATATTTTTGAAGAGACACCAAAGCACCTTTTGGAAAACTATAAAAAGAAGGACTTGGATTAAAGAAAAAGGGAGAAAGAAAAAAGAATAGAGATAAAGAAGACTTAGGATACTTTCAGAGACTAGAAAGTAAGGAGTTGGATTTTTTAACGGCTTCTACTTACTTTTCTCATTCATAGTGAAGGAGAAAGTGATTAAATAGTGTTAAGTACGAATCCATTATAGTTTTTTAGTGAGATAAAAATTTCTTAACCCTTTAGGGTTGGGCGACAAGACACAAGGAGGATTGTAAGAGAAAGGAAGAGATCCAAAGGAACTTTAAGAGTTTGGGAGAGGAACTTGAGATAAGGGAGAGGAACTTGAGATAAGTTTTTATCTTTGTGAATAAATTTGGTTTTAATTTAGACTTCTTATTTTTTTACATAATTTCTACTTTTAAACTTAATATTTTTTCTATTTTCTCCATAAATTCTGAGTAGTTTCTTTATCTTTTTACTTAAATGATAAGTAATTAAGTGTTGGAAGGAAGTTTTGTGAAGTATTAAGTGTTGGAAGGAAGTTTTGTTGGAAGGAAGTTTTGTGAAGTATTGATCTATAATGTTGGAATAAGTTGTGATGATTTAATCCTTCTTTATCATTTACTTATTGATTTGGCTAATAGAAATGTTAAAATTGGTTGTGAGAACATGTAAGATCTGTGATGGTGTGTCTCAGTCAACTAATGGTAGAATCACATGAGATTGTATAGATGAGAATGTAATTCATATGTTTGAGTGCAAATAAATACAAAACTAAACTTTGAAGGGTGTAGAGTTAGAGGAATTTAGTGTGACAGACTAAAGCCCCCAATTTGGTCTATTTTTTGGGTTTTGATACGAGAAGTTATACCCCTAATGGAGGGAAAAGAGGAAACTCTAGAGTGAGAGTTAGTATCTTCTCTACCTAGCCCATCTTCAGGACTATTCAAACTTTAGATTAACCAATATTCTTTATAACATCTATGGTAAGGGTAAAGAATAATATTGTTCATATTTGGCACAATATAATTTAAATACTTTCACAATAGAATTCCTATACTTATTACTGATTCATGATAAGGAAAAAGATATTTTATTTTTATTTCTTTCATCTTACAAAAATATAGTTAAATTTATTTAGATATTTACTTTATTTTCAATTATAAGAAATTACCAAAAAGAATTGAATTTTCATTCCTATCATTATATCTATAGTTTGAGTAAGACTCTTTTTCAAAGTAGAATTTGCTGTCTAATTTCTTCTTAAGAGTTTGTAGTTCTCCCCGTGGGTTCGATATTTTGGGGCTTAATCAAAAAGTTCTATATTAATTGATAACGATACATATGCTTTCATAGTATCCTAATATTTAAATATAACAGTTTCACTCTTACTTGCTTCGAAACCAAGTTTTTGGCACCATTATAAAGAAGCAAAATAAAATAAAGATAATCAAGAATCTAACCACACATACATCGTAGTACTGTCATACCAGAAAGTAGGATCAATTTTTTAGAACCATTATCGGGGAGAAAATGAAAATTTTAACTAAATTTAAAGGACTTTTAAAAAAAAAAATTCTGCTTTTAGAAAGCCTTATTTATTTAAACTTTTAGATTTATTATAGGAATATTGTAGTATTATTTTTATATAAGTTCTTGTTCGTGTGATTTTATTTTATATTGTAGTAATGTCAGCATAGTTCAGGTTCTCAAGGACTAGTGCCCTATGATTCTGAATTAGAAAGAACTATTACAAAAATTAAATAAATAAAAAATATAGAAAAAATTCAAAAATTTCAAGAAATGGCAAACTAAAATAATCAAAATGGTGAAATTAATTAAGAATTTATCTTTATAAGATTAAGCAAATCTTACAGTTGATGAACTTCATTGTAGTATTCAAAAAGTTGCTGTAGTGGCTAATTCATTTGAACTTAAACCTGTTATTATTCAAATGGTATCAAATAACCAGTTTTGGGGAGCACTAACTGAAGATCCATATTTATATCTTACCGATTTTCAAGAATTATGTGCTACATTTAAATATGATGCTGTTTCGGATGATGCTAGGCTTAGACTTTTTCCATTCTCACTAAGGGGTAAGGCTAAGATATGGATAAATTCATTAGCACCTGGATCTATTAGAACTTGGGGTGATTTAGGAAAGAAATTCATTACGATATATTTTCCGCCATAAAAAAATGTGAAGCTTGGAAATTATATTACATGTTTTTTTTTAGTTTGGAGGGGAATATATTTATGAATCGTGGGAACAATTTAAAGAACTTTTGAGAAAGTGTCTACACCATGTTGTACGAGATTAGTTAATAATTCAAACTTTTTACAATAGATTAGTTGGATCTCTTAGATTTATTAACGATCCCACTGCTGGTGGTTCATTGATGTCGAAACCATTTCATGACGCATATGCTTTAATTGAAAAAATGACTACTAAAAATTTCAATGGCCTTCTAAGAGGGTAAATCTTAAGAAAGTAGTCAATATTCATGAATCTGATGCTTTTGAAATGTTAGCAAATCATGTTGCTACAGTTTCAAGGAAGTTAGGCCAATTTGGAATGAATTTTTCTCAAATAATTTTAATGATTGAAGAGAATTCATTAGGCCAAATGGTAGATTCTCAAACATCATTAGAAACTTTGAATGTCATAATTAATAAGCCAAATAACCCATATTCAAACTGTTATAACCCAGGTTGGAAAAACTATCCTAAATTTAACTGGAATAATAATAGTTTGAGTGGTAATAGTTAGCAATGGGGAAATAACCAAGTAAACCCATTGGGAAACTGGAACAACCAAAGTAATAATAATTATAGACGTACTTATCCTCCATGTTTTAACAGTAATCCACAATTTAAGGAGAAAAAGTTGTCTATAGAAGAAGTGGTCTTACAAATGAGAAATCAATTACAAAATCAAGGAGTTGCAATTACAAAAATTGAGAACCATCTGGGATAAATAGAAAAGTCATTAAGTAATAGATCTTAAGGAACACTTCCTAGTAATACAAAGGTAAATTCGAAAGACCAGAATAAAGAGCAAGTAAAAGCAATTCAACTTAGAAGCGTAAGAAAGTTGGAAGGTAGCGTTCAAAAAGAGATTAAGTAGAGAGAGAAAAAATTAAAGAGCTTAAAGAGGATGCTCCAAAAGGCTTAGAGAGACCAATTTCTTCACTAAAAATTGACTTAACAAAATAATCACCTCTATTTCCTCAGAGAATTCGTCAACAAAAGTTGGATAAATGACCAGAGGAAAATATGTTGAGATTTTAATTCCAATTTTATACTATTTTTAATGATATTGCACTATAAAGAAATTTTTAATGATATTACACTTTAAAGAAAGGTATTTTTGATGTTTTGTTGTATGAATGATGAATTAGTCTCATTGGAGTAAAAAGATACAAAAAGAAGCGAATTTGGAGCGAAAAGGACCAAAATGTGAAGATTTGAACTAGGCCGTCGATGACGCCCTCGACCCCGCCGATGGCGCGTTTTTCCCGAGGCTATAGGACAAAATTCTCAGAAGTCCGCCGACGGCGACCTTGACCCTGCCGACGGCAAGCTCGACGGTTATGCCTACTCAAGCTTTGGATAAGGCTAAATTCTGAAGGGATGCTTAGGCAACTCTTGGGAAAGCTCATCCACAACTTTAAAAGAATATTTTGGCTGAAAATTGGAGAGCCTGGAGAAGGAGGGAAAGAATCTAGGGAGTAAAGGAAGTGCTAGAGAGAGTTCCTAGAGATTAGAAAGGTTCCAATATTGTGAGGAATTTTTAGATAAATTGTAAGAGTGGAGGGAAAGTGAGAGATTTCTTCCTCCTCGCTACTTCAATGAGAAATTCTGTGTTGTAAAGAAAGGAAGAGATTCAGAGGAACTTCAAGGAGTGTTCTTAGGGAGAAATTAGAGATAAGTTATTTACTTGTTGTAGTTTGTATGACTTTGATTTTATATATGAATTCCGAGTGTTGTTGTGTTTTCCCCAAGAGATCTGAGTAGTTTTCTCTGTCTTTCTCCTTGTCTTGAGATTTGTGAAATGGTGATTTGAATTGGTGAAGCCATGAAAATGTTTAAGAAATTGTGATGATCTTTTCACTTTGATCTTAATTTACTTTCAATCTAGGATTAGTCAATGTTCTTTATGCCTGGACCAATGGGTAAAGAATATGTATGCTCCTATTTGGCACAATATAAATTGAACTAATTCACTTTATCCATTCACTATAATTTCTTAACAAGGAGAAGGATGTTTTCTTATATATTGAATATCAAAATTAGACCCTCCTTAGTATCATTAGTTATTTAATAGTTATTAAATTTACCTAATTATTTTAATTTCCTATTAGTGACTGATAAGCAAATTGAACTTCATTGTTGTGATTAAAGTATTGCTTTTCTAAAATCTTAGTTCTAAAATAATCTTAGTTCGCAGTTCTAAACCACTCCTTGTGGGATCGATATCTAGGACTCCATTAGAGCCCTATATTACTTGAGCAATATGTATACTTGCGTTGATAAGTGTGACTTTATGTATACTCTTAGATCGATTATAGATGCTGCGCTGGTGGTTCTTTAATGTCAAAACCTTTTGATGAGGCTTATTCATTAATAGAAGAGATGGCTACCAACAATTTTCAATGGCCCTCTGAACGGGTAAATCCTAAAAGAGTAGCTGGTATCCATGATTCTTAGCTTCGTAGATTGCTGTAATATTCAAAACCTTTTGTTAGCTTCATAGATTGCTGCAATATCAAAGAAATTAGATTAATATGGGATGAATTATTCTCCAACACCTCTTTTCTCCAACACCTCTTATCCAACACCTCTTATGTTGGAAGAGAATTCATTTGGGCAATTTGTGGATGTTCAACCTTCATATGAGACCTTAAATGCTATTAATAGACCCAACAACCCTTATTTAAACTATTAA
>NW_018165647.1:503431-503803 GCF_001263595.1 Phalaenopsis equestris
ACAAATCAACAATGAGCAAACAACTCAGTGAACCCATTAGGAAATTCATCCAACCAAGGAAATGTTAACTATAGACCTTCTTATCCTCCAGGATTTAACAGTAATACTCAAATTAAGGAGAAGAAGTTATCTATGGAAGAGCTGATATTAAACATTGGTCAACAATTACAGAATCAAGGAAATCAATTACAAATTCAAGGAAATTAATTAAAAAATCAAGGAACGCTATTAAGAATATTGAAAACCAATTATGGCATATCGCTACTGCGCTTAGTAACCGAACATTAGGAACTTTTCCTAGTACTATGGAACCAAATCCTAAAGACCAAGGAAAAGAACAAATCAAAGTGATACAATTACGAAGTGGAAAAG
>NW_018165647.1:506943-507531 GCF_001263595.1 Phalaenopsis equestris
GGCGATTTTTGGGCGGGGATTTTCTTTTTAAACTCAAAAATTTGATTTATAGTTCATATTTTCCCTCCAAAAATGAAGTGAAACTCCACCAATTTCATTCCTATGGCGTCCAATTCCTCTGATAATCCCAGAACGCGAGTTTTCAATCGGCAAAAGTTTATTAATGTGGAAGCGCAGCGAATCTTCAACAAGTTGCTGACGAAGAAAATATTAATCAAAGAACGAGGATTCGTGAATCACAGATTGAATAATCCCACGACAAATATTGAAGAAAAGATAGTGCGATGAAGATGGGAAGTGCTGTGCTGCACTACTGCCGCCGTGGTGGTTCCTATGGTGAAAGAATTTTATGTAATTTGCATGGAATCAACCAAGGAGTTGTTTATGTGCGAGGAATATGGATCACTTTCACTTTTGCACAGATCAACGAATTATATATGATAGAGAATGCTCATGTCTGCCACTATTCTAATTTTGTCCTTGCATCCAAAGGGGACTGCCAATCGACATTGGATCTATAATTGTGAAGTCAGTTTTGGGCCTGATCGTTCATGGATCAACTTATGGGCTTGGACGCCCCTCCACAAT
>NW_018165647.1:507553-508153 GCF_001263595.1 Phalaenopsis equestris
AAAATTGGGAAAAGGTAATGCTACCTTGGAAGCCTTTGGATCCAACTGAAAGATTCCCAGTTTTTGAAGATGAAAATGGCATGACAATTATAGTAGATCAAGTATCTCAGAATTCACTGCCAGTTCAACCCTTAGTCTCTGATAAGTCTCTGGTGATCCTGCGCCAAATCAAGAAACTAGAAAAGGAGGTACAAAAGGTCATGAATGCGATTAATAATATCTCTGATTTCTTTGATCATCTAGACTGGAGGATGAAGGAACATTTCGAGCACTCTGGACATTTAGAAGATAGTTTGATACGACTGATGAGGAGGATGAAGTTAATAGAAGAAATTCATGGATCTTAATGTTGAACTCTTAGAATTACTATTGGAAGCCATGATTTCCATATTTGAAGTAATTTTTGGAATTTTTCTATAATTTTATTAGTTTGAAATGGCTCCACAACAAAAGGGAAGAGTTGAGTTCGACGAGTCTCGGTTCGTCAATGCGATGGCTCAAACAAAATTTAATTTCATATTTAAAGGAAAGAAGTGCATACAAGATCGAGTTTTTGAAAGTCCGGGAGGAGAAATCGAACGAGTTATTGCCGAGCGGAGG
>NW_018165647.1:511322-515528 GCF_001263595.1 Phalaenopsis equestris
TTGTGATGATCTTTTCACTTTGATCTTAATTTACTTTCAATCTGGCCAATTGATTTGTTAAAATATGTTGAGTTTTACAACTAAAGTGAAGATTACATCCAAGATTCAGGGAGGTTAAAGCCCTCGGAAGTTGGGTGCAAATAAATAGGGAAAAAAATGTATCGGGCTTAGAATTGGAGATTTTAGAGTGACAGACTAAAATTCCCATTTCGGTCCTATCATTTGGGTGCTGAAGTGTAGATGTTAACCCTCATACGAGGGGAACGTGGGAGCTCCGAAGTGAGAGCCGGTATCCTCCCAGCCTAGCCGCAGATTCAGTAAATAAGCGTACGATTAGTCAATGTTCTTTATGCCTGGACCAAAGGGTAAAGAATAGGTATGCTCCTATTTGGCACAATATAAATTGAACTAATTCACTTTATCCATTCGTTATAATTTCTTGACAAGATGAAGGATGCTTTCTTATATATTGAATATCACAATTAGACCCTCCTTAGTATCATTAGTTATTTAATAGTTATTAAATTTACCTATTTATTTCAATTGCCTATTAGTGACAGATAACCAAATTGAACTTCATTGTTGTGATTAAAGTATTGTTTTTTTAAAATCTTAGTTTGCAGTTCTAAACCACTCTCTATGGGATCGATATCTAGGACTCCATTAAAGCCCTATATTACTTGAGCGATACATATACTTGCGTTGATAAGTGTGACTTTACCATTATTGAATATTTATTACATCCATATTTATCTTGTATTTTTAAGCGTATATAAAGTCGCGGTCAATAAAAAATTTTCAAAATATATGAAAATCATTAAAAAGCTTTAAAACAAATGTCAAGCTATGTGAAGTTTATGAAGGATATTCTTAATAAAAAAAAGAAGTTTGAAAATAAGAAGACTGTTGCACTTAGTGAGGAGTGCAATGCTATAATTAATAAAAAGCTTCCTGAAAAGCTCAAAGATCATGGTAGCTTCACAATTCCATGTGTAATAGGAGACAGATTTTATGGGAAAGCTTTATGTGATTTAGGTGCAAGCATTAACCTTATGTCATTATCAATATTTAAAAGGCTGGGATTAGGAGGAATATCCCTTACTACTATAATTTTACAGATAGAAGATTGTTCCATAATATATCCAAAGGGAGTTATAGAAGATGTTTTAGTTAAAGTAGATCAATTTATCTTTTTTGTTAACTTCATTGTGCTAGATATGGAGGAAGATGAAGAGATACCTATGATTTAGGAGACACTTTTCTTAGCCACGGGAAGAACAATGATAGATGTACAGAAAGGGGAATTAACTAGGAGCCTCAATGATCAAAGAGTTACTTTTAATATTTTTAAATTAATGAAATATTCTGCTGATACACCAAAAATAATGAACTATTTTATGTTTACATTTTATGCTTATTTTGGTGATATTGCAATTTAAAGAAGGTGATATTGCAATTTAAAGAAGGGTTTGGTGATATTGCAATTTAAAGAAGGGTATTTTCATGTTCTTGATACAATAATATCAATTTTAGGCATTTGGAGAAAAAAGTATCAAAAGAAGGAAGTTTGGAGCCAAAATGGATATTTTCATGATTCTAGCGCTCGAACTGGTGCTAGAGGCACCATTTTCCAGAGAGCTAGTGTCAGAGGTGCCAGAGGTGCCATTTTATAGAGAAGCAGTGCCAGAAGTACCAAAGTTGGCACTAAAAGCACCATAATCCAGAGAACAATGTAGACTTCATTAAGCTGGCACCAGAACTATCGCCAGAAGAGCCAAAGAAAAATTAAGATAGAGTATGGCAGTTTGTGACTATTTTTGAGCGGTTTTTGAAGGTTTCAAACAATTCAAATGTCCCATGGATGCATAGAATTCATATGCATGCATAGAATTCATATGCATGCATAGAATTCATATGGAAGAGAACTATAAACCCAGGGTTGATCCTCAAAAGGTGACTGAATCCTGTCATGAAAGAAGTTGTTAAGAAAGAAATTTTAAAGTGGTTAGATGCTGGAATTATCTACACTATTTCAGTTAGTGCATGGGTTAGTCTAATTCACCGTGTTCCTAAGAAAGGAAGAGTAACTGTAACTGTGAATGAACATAATGAATTAAAACCTATTAAACAAGTTATAAAGTGGCGAATATGCATTGATTATTGAAAATTAAACCTTTCCACTAGAAAAGATCATTTTCCATTACCCTTTCTAGATCAAATATTGGATAGACTAGCTGGGTATAAATACTTTTGTTTTCTGGATGGATATACTGGTTATCACCAAATACAAATATCTTCTGACGATTAATAGAAAACAACTTTTACTAGTTCTTATGGTACTTTTGCTTTTAAAAGGATGCTCTTTGGTTTATGTAATGCCCCTGCTACATTTCAAAGATGTATGATGGCAATTTTTTGTGAATTAATTAAAAAAGGGATTGAAGTATTCATCGATAATTTTTCAGTGTTTGGAACTTCTTTTGAATCATGTTTAGAACATTTATTTAAAGTTCTTAAGTGCTGTGAAGAAACAAATTTAGTCCTTAATTGGGAAAAATGTCACTTTATGGTAGCAGGAGGAATTGTATTAGGCCATCAAATTTCAGAAAATGGTATGGAAGTAGATCCTACAAAAATTCAAGTGATTGTTAATTTACCTTATCCAACAAATGTAAGGGAAATTAGGAGTTTTTTTAGGACATGCTGGATTCTACCGGTGATATATTAAAGAATTTTTAAAGATTGCTAAGCCTTTATGCCACTTACTGGAGAAAGATGCAATTTTCAATTTTGATGAAGAATGCCTAAAAGCTTTTAATTTATTAAAATAAAAATTAATCCCTGCACCAATTATGCAATAGGAGCTGTTTTAGAACAAAGATATGATAAAATTTTCAAAGTAATTTACTATGCTAGTAAAACTCTTAATGAAACTCAAATCAATTATATAATAACTGAAAAAGAGTTATTAGTAATAGTATATGTTTTTGATAAATTTAGATCATATTTAATTGGAACCCATTGTGTAGTGCATATAGATCATTCTGCTATTAAGTACTTAATGAAAAAGAAGGATGTTAAACCTAGACTTATAGATGGATTCTTCTTTTGCAAGAATTTGATTTTGAAATACTAGATCAAAAGGGGACTGAAAATCAAATTGCTGATCATTTGTCCAGGCTTGAGTTAGAAAAACTACTCTGTTTTGAAAAAGAAATTAATGAACATTTTCAAGATGAAAAATTGTTCACTATTGGCGTATTCCGTGGTATGCCGACATTGTGAACTTTATTGTTAGCGATATTATAACCTATAGAATGACATACCAACAAAAGAGAAAATTTATTTCTAAAGCTAAGAATTATTTTTGGGATGACCCATTTTTATATAAACAAGGAAAGGATCTAATTAATTAGAAGATGTGTACCATTAGAAGAAACTTATGAAATTATCCAAAAATATCATAATTCTGAATTTGGGGGACATTTTGATGTTGATAAAACAACATACAAAATTTTACAATCTGGATTTTATTGGCCTGCAATTTTTAGTGATGTTAATGCTTATATCAAAACTTGTAATTGATATCAACGAGTAGGCAATATTTCTAGAATAATTGAGATGCCCCACATATATATGCTAGAAGTTGAAATATTTAATGTTTGGGGATTAGATTTCATGGGACCATTTATACCATCTTTTGGAAATTTATATATTTTGTTAGTAGTGACTATGTATCCAAATGGATAGAAGTTGTTGCTTTACCTCGATGTGATGCTCAAAGTGTATCAAAATTTTTAAAAATAAACAGATCTTATAGATTTGGGATGCCGAGAGTTATCATTATTGTTGGTGGAAGTCATTTTAAAAATGTCATAATTGAGAAGTTATTTAAGAAATATCATATAAATCATAGGATTGCTACTGCTTATTGCTACTGCTTATCATCGCTACTGCTTATCATCCTCAGACAAGTAATTTGGCTGAATTATCCAATCGAGAAATTAAAAGAATTTTGGAAAAATATGTGAATCCAACAAAAATGAATTGCTTAGTAAAACTTGACTATGCTTTATGGGCTTATAGGACTGCATATAGAACTCCTATAGGAATGTCCCCATATAGGCTAATATTTGGGAAAGCTTGTCACTTACCAGTTGAACTTGAGCATAAAGCATATTGGGCTATTAAAGAGTTCAATTATAA
>NW_018165647.1:515704-517396 GCF_001263595.1 Phalaenopsis equestris
CAAGGTTAAGATTATTTCCAGGCAAACTTAAGTTCAGGTGGATGTGCCCATTTGTTGTGATAAAAGTTTATCCTTATGGAGCTGTGGATATTAAAGATCCTAAGTTTGAGAAAATATTTAAAGTTAATGGACATAGACTGAAACCTTATTTCATAGGGAATCAACATAAATTTAATGATGAAATGATTTTGGGTCAACCAGAATAAGCACTGGTTACGTCAAGCTGACGACGTAAAACCAAGCGCATTATGGGAGGCAACCCATAGTTATCAGAGTGTTTTTATTTTGATTGTTGTTTTGTGGGTGATTAAGAAAATTGGGGTAGTATTTTTGAAACTATTATGTGTTAATAAAGATTTTAATATTTTATTTAGTGACCAAGACATATAGAATGAGAATTTGGATGTTAAGTTGACTAGTGCAAAAATGTGCACTGACGCTTAAGCACCATATCTGGCGCTTAAGTGCGACAGTTTAAACACATGTGTAAAATTAATATTCTGGAAGGTTTAACTACCAATTAGTTTGTAAAAATGTACCAAGGCAGTTTCTAAACTTTTCTATGAGTTATTAGAAGGATTTAGGCCTATAAATAGAAGAAGGAAGAAACCATGAGGAAAATATCTTCATTAGTCAATGTGCACAAGAAATGTATAACAATTTTTTAGCCATTAATATTGAAGGGATATCGGAGGAGATCAACAAAATGGAGAATACTATGGCTTTATTGGAGACCAAAGTACTTGAGTTGCATGCACATCTAGAGCATATTGGATGGCAATTGAAGATGCAATTTAGCCACACAAGTTATATAGAGGAAGAAGATAAGGCAATGTTCATAAAGCAGAAGTGGATTGAAGAAGATAGTATCAAAACTCATCTCCACCATTTGTTTTATCAACTCTATGTTCCTGAAGAGACTAATGAAATATAGGAATTTGTTCCTTTGAATGAAGAATTGAATTAAGTTTAGTGTTAGAATTTGTGAGTTAGAAGTTGTTGTTTTCAAGTGGTTTAGTGTTTAAGTCTTGTTTTTAGTATTTATGACTTCTTATATGTGTTTAATTGTGAAATGATTGTTATGTATTTGTATTTAGAGAAATTTTCTCATCCAAGACTATTTGGAGTGAGAATTAAGTGTTTAAAGGTATTTGTACTAATTTGTGAATTAATATAAGTTTGTTTGTGTGAAATTTTGTGTTATTTTTAACTACAAATTGAAATAGTTGTTATGGAGAATTTTGAGTGAGAGGAGAGTTATAGGAAGTTGAAAAAAATCATTTAAGTGCTATGAGACCATTTAGGGGTGGTTTACTTAGGCAAATAGTGCATTTTACTTTAATTTAAAAATTTTTAAAATCATGCAATGTCGGCTATACGCCACATCTCACACTTAAGCACAAACCAACCCGAGAGGCTCGCCTAAGCGCCACTCACCCGCGCTTAAGCACCGGTTCACGAATGGTTAAAAGTGAAATTTTGGCCAGAAAATCACCATTTTTATGCCTTCCATCACCTTCGACCTCTCAAAATCGCAATTTTGGAAGGCCAGGGCACATATAGAGTGAAGATTTCTTGGTGGAATCAAGTGAAATTTTCTAGATCCAAGTTCCTTGAGGAAAGAGCTTTACTTCTATGCAAAAATTTTGGATTTTCAACATGTATTTTGAGCACATTTGGAGAAATTCAAAA
>NW_018165647.1:517431-519340 GCF_001263595.1 Phalaenopsis equestris
ATACTTTAGAAGTTTAGTTTAGTAATTTAGACTTGATTTTTGAAGTTATTTTTGGAATTTATAATTTTTTTAGAATGACACCAAGAATGAAGAGGAGCAAAGGAAATAGCCCTTTCGATTCAAGTAAATTTGTTAGTACGAAGGCTCAGGATTGGTTCAGTGATGAACAGTGATGCATTGCAATCACAGAAACTGATTCAGGAGCGGTGTTTTAGGAATCCAGGTAGAGACGTAGAGAATTTGATCATATGCCGATAGTGGGAACGATTATGCTATTTCTCTATTGTGGCGGTTATTTTTGTTGTTAGGGAGTTCTATGCAAACTTCCCTAAGGCTGAAGACAATAGAGTCATGGTTTGAGGAAAGTTGGTACCTTTTTCACCAGAGGTAATCAAATTATTTTATCATCTGCCACCTAATATGTTATGTTTTTATGTAAATTATAGTTGGACTGAAGCAGAGTTAGATGAGAATATTTCTTACTTGACTATTGGGAGAGGACTTTGGAAGATCACTAATGAGATGAGAGTCAAATTCCCAACTTCAAACTTATGTGCACCTTCAAAGGCCTGCCACTATTTTATTTCTGCTCGTCTACTACCAACAAATCATCTTAGTGAAGTTACCAGAGAGAGATCGATGTTACATTATTGTATCTAGGGAGGAAAGCTCATCAACGTAGGAGCTTTGATTTGTCAGACTATCATCATTTTTACTACTGTCGTTACTACTGCAGTCTGGGATTTGCTTCCTTGACCTTTTTTTTGTTTGAGTAGGCTGGAGTTAAATATGATAGCTGGGAGGAAGTGCTGTTACTTCTAAAGCCCATCACTAAGGTGAGTGTGAAGACTTATTCTGAGCAATTAATTTTTGGCTAGAGAGGAAGATTTTCTAGGATTTATGGAATGGAGACGTCTGTTGCTTCTACATCTAGACCATCTACCTCACGTGCTTCTACATCTAGAGGTGAGTCTACTGAGACCCAAGATCAATTATTGCAGAGGATGATCAATAATATTAACTTTACCACTTATAAGGTATAAAATTTAGAGCATTTTGCAGAGCATACTGATAGGTATAATAAGTGAAAAAGTGATTATGAAGAGAAATTTATGTGATTATGAAGAGAAATTTCACTCATCTTTAGAGAGCCTCATTAGGGGTAACCAAGGAGTGCAATTTCCTCCATATCTTAGATACCGTGATTATGAGCCTGCAGAAGTTTGGGATAGCGTATTTCAGAGGATGAAGAGTATAAGTGAAAGATTTATTTTATGATTGTAATATGACATGAACTATGTGGTATGGGCTAGCTACATTTGCATCTGTGTGTTGATTTGAACTATGTGATGTGGTTTGGACTTTAATGTTTAAGTGAGAATTGTGATGTGATGTTTTTTCATGTTTTGGACTTAAGAAATGTATGTATGTTTACTTGTTTAGATATTGTGGTGTAAGAATTTTATTTTTAATTGTATTGCAAAGTCTGCGTTAGTTAGTAGTTTGTTTTAAAATTCTAGGGAAGTAACTGTTGTGAGTTTTGTGATTTAATTAGTTTAGAACTTAACGTAATTCCATATCTTTTATAAAGTCATCTTTTGTAAAGTTGAAAATTTTGCTAGCGTAAATCTTAAATTTGAAATTTAGGAAACTGCTACCCTAGATTTTTCTTTTATCATGTTTGTGAGTTTATTTTTATGTTGAGATTGTGAAGTCAAGTTAGTGTGTTAGTTTGCTTCTATGTTTATACCCACTGTTTAGAAGTGTCTTGAATCTCTACATATTGAATTGAAATCAAAATATTAGAAAATTTGATCAAAATTAATTTTACTCCTATTTTTAGTTTTATACTTATACCATTAGGGTATAAAAACTCCTATAAGCATGTTATTTTTATTTTCATTCCTGC
>NW_018165647.1:519434-530139 GCF_001263595.1 Phalaenopsis equestris
GTGTGAATCAAATAAAAGATCACAATTGATCATGTATATGAAGTTATATTATGGAAGTAAAATTTGATTTTAGAAATTAGTAGGAGAATTTAGTTGAAATTTTGAGTAATGATGAAAAACTTTAAGTTAAAAGTTTTTAGTATAGAAAATGATTAATATAAGTAACTATCTTTAGTAATAAACATTATATTTTTGAAAATTTTAGAAATTTAGACTTTCATCTTTAATAATTAAATTTCTTTTATTAAAAATAATTTTGTATCAAGACTTTACTTTAGGAAAGGAAAAGTAAAATTCAAAATTATTAAAGGCCTATTCAGAATAGTAATCCTTGCCTAAGAATTTAAAATTATTAAAGACCTATCCAGATATAGTAATCCTTACCTAAAAAGAAAAGAAAAGAAAAAGAGAAAAAGAAAAAGAAAAAAATATAAGGGAGGAGAAGTTTGAGGATTAGTGTCTAATCAAAAATTGGTTCTACATTTGTTCTTTTTAAAGTATAAGACTTGAGAAAATCTTAAGCTTATAGATATAATGTAGCAAGTAAAATCATTCTTAATAAAAATTTTTACGTGGAAAATTTTTATAATAAAAATTTTTACGTGGAGATAATAAAAGAACTAAATTCTAAATTTGAAAGACTTACAATATTTCTGAATTAAAGAACTCATATGTTCATCTTTTATAACATTAGAAATTTCTAAACTTTAAGTTGGTCTCATTTATTGAATATTTTTTCTAAATTGGACTACTATATTTCTAAATATAAATTGTAATAACTCCTAAAGAAACTCATATACATATCATACATATTTAGTTTTTAAAGATTGAAGTGTCATTTGAAGACAAGAAACATTTTAAGTTTGGGGGATTTTGATACACTTAAAATATACAAGTTTTTTAGACACATTTTTATTTTGAGATATTGCATATTGCACTTTAATGGAAATTATTTTTGTGTTTTTCTTTCAGGTACAGATAAAAAGGTGAAAAATGCATAATGTTTAAAAGAGTGAAAAAGGATCAAATTTGGATCAAAAAAGTGAAAAATTGTATAGGTGAAAAATGTGCAAAAGTATTTTGGCGCCTAAGCGCCAGATCCAACGCTTAAGCATCGGGTAAACAGAGAAGGCCGCACGTAAGCACCAGAGGTCCCGCGCTTAAGCGCCAATGGCAGTTATTGGACAAGTAAATTCAGTTTTTACGAATTTTGAAGAGGTTTTTGAGGTTGAGGCACCTATTGGCTTAATAGGTGGTTACAACCACCATGGATGAAAATTATTGCGAAAGGATGCATCTCTTGGGGAACTATATCAAATCAAGACACATTTTAAAGAGATACCAAGATAGCTTTTGGAGAATTATAAAAGAAGGAAGATTGGGACTTTGAAAGAGGTCCTGAAAGTAATGGAGAAGTTCTGAAAGTTCAAAAATTGGGGAGTTAGTTGGAGAGATTTTCAGGCACCACATATTTATCCTTTTTTTATTTCTAGTTTTATATTGAGAGTGTTGTGAAAGAGAAGAGATTCAAAGGAAGTTCAAGATTTTGGTGGAGGACTTGAGATACATTTTTATCTCTTATTTTAGATTAATTTTGGTTTTAATTAAGACTTGTTGTTGGTTTGACAATGATTTCTACTTTTAAACTAAAGTGTGGTTTTATTTTCTCCATCGATTCCGAGTAGTTTCTTATATTTCTTCTTAAAATGATAAGTAATTAAGTGTTGGATGGAAGTTGTGGAGAGTATTGATCTTTAATGTTTGAAGAAGTTGTGATGATTTAAATCTATGTACTTCATTTACTTCCTGATTTGGCCAATCTAGATGTTAAAATTTGTTGTGAGAACATGTAAGAACTGGGATGGTATTGTCTCAATCAACAATTGGAAAGAATCACATGAGGTTGTATGATTGAGAATGTAGTTCATATGATTGAGTGCAAATAAATAGGGAAATATTCATTAAAGGGTGTAGAGTTAGAGGACTTTAAAGTGACAGGTTAAAGCCCCCAACTTGGTTTATTATTTTAGGTTCTGATACGAGATGTTAGCCCCTAGGTGGAGGGAATCGAGGGAACTCTAGAGTGAGAGCTAGTATCTTCCCTGCCTAGCCGACCTTCAAAACTATTCAACCTTTAAATTAGCCAATGTTCTTTATAACATATGTAGTAATGGTAAAGAATATTATTGCTTCTATTTGACACAACGCAATATTAGAAAGTTTTCCAAAAAGTGCATATTGCATATCTTCCGTGTGGGTTTGATATTCAGTTCTTAATCAAAAAGTCTTATATTACTTAATAACAATACGTAAACTTTCGTAGTATCTCAATATAAATTAAAAGTTAAATTCTTATTATCCTTCACGATCAAGTTTTTGATTTTGTTGTGAAATAAGGAAATATAAGTGAAAAATATAATCAAAATTATTGTTATACTGTTGCATATAAGCAGTTATCGAGGATCAGTCCCCTAGACCCACCAGCCCTAGGCTAGGGTCTAGCCAGAACCAGTACATAAAGGACCCAAATAGAGATTCCATTAGTCCATGACTCAAATAGGGTAGTTGGCACGTCACTTTCACAAAAATACCAAATTTAGCCTTTTAACTTAGCCTTTTGCCTCCCAAATCTACCCAATTTACCAAAACACCCACAAACCCAAAATTTTACCAAAATTTCTAATATCACCCAAAATACCCAAATTTGTCCAAAAAAATCATCTCAACCCATTTAAAACTACTTATATAGCCCAAAACTTCCCAAATTTGCCAAAATTACAAAAATATCTCTTAATTTGCCAAAATTACAAAAATACTCTTGGTGGCTTAAACTTTCTCAAAACCAAAATCATTTCAATTAACCAAAATCATTTTAAATGTCCTCGAAACCAATTTTGACCCTTCAATTAACCCAATTTGATCAATTTGACCAACTTTGACCAAAAGCCCTAAATTGCTTTTAAAGCCTCAATTTCCCCAAATTCACCCTAAATGTCCATCAATTTGACCCCAATTCCCCTAAAGTTCAATTATAAATTCAAATTCATCATGATAAAACTCAATTCAAACCCAATCTAATCCCAAATGACCCACATTCAAGTCCAATTTCAACCCAAATCAAAAAGCCCCAATTTGGACTAAAACTAAAATCCCACTCAATTGAACCACAAAATCTTTCCAATTGCCCAAATTATGCATCATAAACTCTTTAAAACATCTCCACACACCAAATTGAACCCTAAATTGACCTTGTTCAAGCTTCATTTTCACTCAATTTCAACCCAAATTCAAAATTCTCAAATTTTGTCCCAATTTAGCCATGTGCCCAAATTCCATCGAATTGAATGACCAAACCCCAAAATTGGCACCCAATTAATGTTGAGAACTTTTCATGACATTCCTATGGACCATTTTGAACCCTCAATTTCAACTTAACCCGGCTATAGCCCAACTTAAACACAAGTTTAACCTAACATCCCCAAATTGATTAAATGTCCAAATTCCTTCAAATTGAACCTCCAAATCATCTCAAAATCACTCCAAAATGTTTTGAAAACACCTCATGACAATCATCCACACAAAATTGATCAATTTCAATGTCATGGCTTCAAAATCACTCCAAAATGTTTTGAAAACACCTCATAACCCAAACCCAACTTCAAGCCAATTTGGCCCAAATTGAACCCATGCACCAAAATTGACTAAACCATGCTTAAGTGACCAAATTATTGACACCACAGCCACCAAGTGGATCCTAATGACCAGGCTAGACCAACCTAGCCCACTCTATGGAAGCCATGGACCAATGGTCGCTTGATTTAGCGGATTTTATCCATTTTTGGGCCTAAACCAAGCAATCTTTGCCATCATACCAAACCATTAGAGGTTAATCATCATAAAACCTCTCCTGGCTCCCCTAACTTCTCTGGTCACAACCCCTGGCCCTGTCGGATGGTCTAGTGGTTGGAAAACCCTAAAATTGAGATCCACCCCCCTTGAATCAAAACCCATTACACCCATCCAATGTGTCTAGCCTTGATTGGCCTTTAGCATTCTATAGCCCTCCACCTCAGCTCCATATTGCACCTGAATTGAAGCCCTGGTAGCCACTCTAAACCATTCTATTTATACCCTTACTTTATGGCTTAAAAAGGGGGCAATACAATTTCTTTAGGGAAACTCTGTCAAATTGCTCCCAAAGCTCCTCCAAGGCTCCTTAAGCTCATTGCAACCATCACTTGGCCATTTTTTTCCAGCACCTGTGCTCAATTTTTGAGCTCAAAATCAAGGCAATATTTGGCCACCCTCAGAACTTCCACAAACCTCAAATTGACCTAATTTTGAGCTTCTCTAGAGCAAGAGAGGAAGATCCCCATTGAAATTCTCATCTTTTGAGCTCTCCAAACCACTCCTAGACCAAGGTCGTACCTCCATTTCATTTAACTCCTATTTGGAGCTTACACCAGAGGGAACCAACACATCCAAGGGGTTTTTTGGACTCCAGTGAAGCTTCCACAAGCACTTGATTGAGGCCTCCCCTCTCAGGAAAAGGTATAGGCCATTAACCCTAATCTTGAGTTTGATTTTTTGATTAATCTTGAGTTTGATTTTCATCAAATGTGAAGTGAAATTTAATTTCATAGCATTGTAACCATATGGATGTGTTCATCTTGAGTAGATGAAGGTGTATGAATAAACCCCATGTGATTTGATTGAGTATCAAGAGAGATCTTATGTCTAGAAGTTTAATGGCTCACAGGTTTAATTCATCGGGGATGATGACAGAGGACCGTTCGATCGCGTGTGTATCAGATGGATGGACGAGATCAGGTCGGACAAAGGAATGAACCGCGAATAGTGGGATGCGTGGCCACTGACTCAGATGACAACATCAAACCAGGGGATGCCGTGTGGAGCTTTAGAGCCGTTGTGCATTTACGTGGCGATGACTAAGATGAATAGAAAATTAGTAAATTCTTAATTTAAATAAATACCATAACATTGAAAAATCATATCTTTGTGTATAAAAATCATTAAAAAATAAAAATACCCTCTCGCTCAGTGAACAAAGGAGAATAATGTGGACTAAAAATAAAAATTATTTGTTGACTCTCTGGAGTATTTTAATTCATTATGATCAAGCATTGCTCACCATGGATTGAAACTTTAGGGTTTGTTCCTCATGATATAGGAGATGTTCTCTGATGTTTCCAAGTTCAGAGGGTATCTCTATGCTTCTAACCTTAATTTTTAAGCTAGGATGACTATTTTTACTTATTTTAATTATATAAATTAAAATACCACTTAGAAAATTATGGGAATAATTTTAGTTGGTTTCCTATGATCAGAGAAGCTTAGAAAAAATGTCATGATGGTTTGAATTTTTTTGTACATTTCTATAGTTAATTAAGGGTATATATCTTGCTTTAATTTATGTAAATTAAATACTAATAAAAAATTGACAAAATCAATTCCACACAGTGCATAAAAATCATGTTTACTCACTGCAAAATTTAAAAATTATTTGAATTAGTTTGAGCAAGTTTGAGCACTAAAGTTGATTTTCTAATAAACCTTATATTTTTGTATAAAAATATTTATATTAAATTAAATACACTTGATAAAATTATGAAAAGTATTTTTCTGAGTTCCTTGTGATTAGGGGCACTTAGGAAAAATAAAACTTACTTTTGAGAAAATACTTGATTTTTTAGCTTTATTTTGATTTTAAAATAATTAAAAATTCCAAAAATACCAAAATATTTTAAAAATGTGCATAAATGTTCCCTGATCACTTAGAACTCATTAAGATAATTTCCCTAATTTTTTTAAGTTAAAAAAAAAAATTTAAAAGCTTAAAAATGAAATTTTCTTATTTCCCCATTAAAATAATTACAATAAATAAATTAAAAATCATAAAATACAAAAAATTGTTTCTCTGAGTTCTCTAAACTCAAAGAGGTTTGATAAAAATACAAAGATAATTTTTTGTGATTAAAATATTCTTTTACATTTAATTAAATCATAAATCATAAAAATCAATAATATTAAGATAATAATGATAGAGATTTAATTAAAAAAATCATGAAATTTTGAATAATTTTCTCATAAATAAAAACTTTATTTTGAATAGTTAAGTAAATCAATTTTGAAAATGCTACTTTTTAAATTTAAATAATTATTTAAATTAAATTAAATTTTGAAAATCTACATCTTCTCCTCTAATATTTTAATTAACCCATGGATAGGACAGTCTAAGAGATCTCAAAATCATTTGAATTAGTCATTTGAATTTTGATTATTCAAAGTCATTTGAATTTTGATTATTGAGTTATGCCTCAAAGGCCCTCAAAGGCAAATGAGTAACTTTAGATTTTGGTGTTTCAATCAAGATTTAGGATTAATCAAACGTAAGATGGGTAATTTTGATCCTAATGAACATGTTTGGGTGATTGAAATACAATGTGATTAAAAGGTAGTAACTCACTTGCCAACTTTTCTATAATAAGAACAAAATTGTAATTTCTTTAATTATCATGACTTGGAAGTCAATCAAAATTAAACGATTCTCAAGTGATGGGTTTGAGTTAGGAAGATAACATTTCATTAATTTTAAGCCCATAATTGATGACAATGTGTTCTCTCAATAAGAATGCATGTCATATAAATCAGAATTTTGCTAGTTATTATTTCACCTACTATGATTGTTTAGGGCTTAGTAGTGACCTAAGCGTGATATTTAAATTTATTTGATCGGGTTTAGAATATAACATGATTGACGATTAACACCTTTTTACACTACAAGCCCAGTTTTAACTGTGGAAACCAAAACCCTTACTTAAATTTACCTTTGGGACACCAAGCCATGTAACTCTTAAATGAAATATCAACTACTCTTAAATGAAATATCAACTAAATGAAACATTAATTGATTAATTGAGTGTCCTAGCCTCAGGATAAATAAAACATCAAGTTTCCTTAAGATCTCTTGAATATTTTGAAGGGCAAATTGAACATGCTATATTTTGTTCTAAAATCATCCACTAAGATCTTTCGAGACTCAATAAAGTCATAACTTGGGGTTTGGTAGCTATACCTTCAGCTACTCCTGCAATTTGAATTCCTTGCAAAATTATATACATACTACCAAAGCTAACCTATTAGGTTGAGGAGCGAGAAGAATCGACTGGTATGCTTTTAAGCTATTGCATTTACTTTTTCATACCTCTTCTTACTTTATTGTACCTCCTGTTCCTTGCTTGAATGCTTAAAGTCACCCTGCATGTTTAACTATTAGTTTTCAAAACTAAAACTAAAAAAATTAAACAAAATAAAATTTAATGCCACAATAGTCAAAATATAAGACAACTCAAAATTTAATCACAAACAAAACAAAACAAAAATTGCAACTAAATTAAGATATCTCTATACGATAATCGGAATCCCTCAGAGGAGATAACCTGTGGTTGCTAACAAGATTTCCCATGGTCTAAATGAAAGTATGGAACTCATTAAGTAGAGTTTAGTAAATTCATTTGGACTAAGTGAATTAAAAAAAAATAGTGGTGCCGAAATGAGGGAACTGTGAGATCCAAACCGGTGTCGTTCTAATCAACTTCAACATTCACCATAATATTTAAATAACCATAATAACCATAAACATAGGAAAAATTTGATTTGACATCATGACTTGACACATTAGAAAACTTAAACTCACCACGATGAGTAGCTTGGAGCTAGCATTGTGGGCAGCACGACCATCTTCAATAACAAAACATGTCTACACCTATTAAACCGTTCTTTAGAATTAAACAACAAGCTAGAGGACCTCGAGGTTGTCTGCCTAGTGTGTCATAAATCCTTAATTTTCTTTTAGGCTTTTGTTTGGCTCAGCTATACAATATAAGCTCTAACTCGCTTTACGATTCTAAGTTTTTCCTTCGTCACAACCTAAATCCTCACATCTTCTAAGCTATTTATGTGATCGTTTCACACGAATGTAAGCCTTAATTCTTCCTCTTATCTATTTATGTGATCGTTTCACACGAATGTAAGCCTTAATTGTTAAAATTGGAAGGATGAAAATTTTAAATATTTCTCTTCTAAATTGAAGCCAAACCATAGGATAGCTTGGAAAGTTACCAATGTTCTCCTCAGGATCCGTGACATCCCCTAGCTCTTCTTCATTTGGATTCCAATGTTCCAAATTTGAGTCATTCTCATTTCACATTTTCTTTTATGATCTCATTGAAAGGTCCTATCCTTTGAAACTCCTTGAAGAAAATATCCACTGATTTTTATCGAGAGTTTTCTTAAGTGACTTCGGTTATCTAAGATGAAATTAATTATAAAGGCTTGCCTTCAGGGCTTTCCTTTAGAGAAAACTTTCAAGAACCCAGCTTAATATAATCCCTATTTAATTCTCCATATTAAATAGAGGAACTTTTCAACTTATACAAAAAAAATGGTTTCGCAGACCAAATGGATGTCATATATTCCTTAGTTTATTTGATTGAGTCTCACCCTCAAGCCTTCTGTTTATCCTTCGTTATAAATACATAACTTGAGATGCAGTGCTCTTTCATTTGAACTTTGAAAGCATAAGAAATAAATCTTGTGAGAGTGCTATGATTTATAAAGAAAAGATGAAGATGTGGCATGATTGCAGGATTCATACTAAAAAGTTTGAGCCAGGTGATCCCTTGATACTATTAATATACAAAGTACAACAATAATTCAGATTATATTTCACTTATCTTGTCTGTGTGTGTGTGTGTTTGTGAGTGTAAATTAAATGTCCCTCCGAAGCTGGTGACGGGATTCTGATTTTGGCGATCGACAACTTCCACAAGACGACCCCCCTAAAATAGTGTCGACAATGAGAAAAGGCTATTACAATTAAATGAGATTGAAAAGATAAGAAATAAATCTTGTGAGAGTGCTATGATTTATAAAGAAAAGATGAAGATGTGGCATGATTGCAGGATTCATACTAAAAAGTTTGAGCCAGGTGATCCCTTGATACTATTAATATACAAAGTACAACAATAATTCAGATTATATTTCACTTATCTTTCTTTACTTTGCAACAAAACCAAAAACTTGATCCTGAAAAAAAATAAGAATTTAACTTTTAATTTATATATATTGGGATACTATGCAAGTAAACGTGTCGTTATCAAGTAATATAAGAATTTATGATTAAAACCTAAATATCGAACCCAGAAGGAATTTTGACAATATGCACTTTTAAAAAACTATTTATTTTTAAAAAGACAAGTACTTAAACTGAATATATTTTGCAGTAATAAAAATTCAAATATTTTTGGTATTTTTGATATTTTGACAAAACAGAACTACTTAAAAAGATAACTAGAGTTTTGTAGATGAAAAGCACTTAATAAGAAAAATATCTTTCTTCTTATCATGAATCAAAAATAAGTATAGGAATTCTTTTGTGGAAGTATGTAAATTGTGTTATGCTAAATATGAGCAATAATATTCTTTACCCTTACTAGAGTTGTTATAAATAGCATTGACTAATTTAAAATTTGAATAGTTCTGAAGACCGGCTAGGCAGGGAAGATACTAGCTCTCACTCTAGAGTTGTCTCTTCTTCCTCCACCTGGGGGCTAACAACTCATTTCAAAACCTAAAACTATAAATCAAATTGGGGGATTTATCCTGCTACCTTAAAGTCCTCTAATTCGGCACCCTTCAAAGTTTATTTTCCATTTTATTTGCACTCAACCATTTGAATTACATTCTCATCCAGACAATCTCATGTGATTCCTACAATTAGTTGATTGAGATAATACCATCACACATCATACATGTTCTTACAACAAATATTAACATCTTAATTGGCTAAATCAATAAGTAAATGAAGTGCAAAGATTGAAAATCATCACAACTTATTCCAACATTAAAGATTAACACTTCACACAACTTCCATCCAATACTTAATCACTTATTATTTTAATGAAAAAGATAAATAAAACTACTCAGAATTCAAGAGAAAAACATAACCACACTTTAGTTTAAAAGTAAAAATCATGCAAATAAAGAAGAAGTTTAAATTAAAACAAAATGTAGTCACAAAGATAAAAATTTATATCAAATTCTTTTCACCAAACCCTTGAAGTTCTTTTGAATATCTTCTCTTCCTTTCTCTTACAATACTTTCTACTTACACACTACAACTCCTCTCTTCTTCTCTCTAAAAATAATCTAATTAATCTATGAGAGAGGGGTCAGCGGTGGACTATGGGAGGTGTGTAGGAGAGTGTTCTTCTATCCAACTCTTTTGAAAGTCCTCTCTTCTTTCTTTTATAGTTTTCCAAGAGGTGCCTTGGAAACTCTTCAAAATGTTTCCTAATTCAATGTATTTCTCAAAGCGATGCATCCTTTTGTGATAATTTTCGTCCATGGTGGTTATAACCACCTATTAAGCCAATGGTGCCTCAAAAACCTTTTCAAAATTTTCAAAAATTGACTTTACTCATCTAGTAACTACCACTGGCGCTTAAGCGCGGGACCTCTGGAGCTTAGGCGCGGCCTTCTTGGTTTAACCGACGCTTAAGTGTCGGATTTGGCGCTTAGGCGCGAAAACTCATTTGCACATTTTTCACCTTTTGCTCCAAATTTGATCCTTTTTTACTCCTTTAAGCATTTTTTACCTTTTTATTTATATCTGCAAGAAAAA
>NW_018165647.1:530342-534544 GCF_001263595.1 Phalaenopsis equestris
TATAGCAGTCTAATTTAAAAAAAATATTCAGTAAATGAGACCAACTTAAAGTTAAGAAAGATGAAAATATGAGTTTCTATATAATTCAGAAACGTATTGTAGATTTTCCAAATTTAGAATTTAGTTCTTTTATTATCTCCACTTAAAACATTTCATTAAAAATAATTTTACTTACTATATTATATCTATAAGCTTAAGAGTTTCTCAAGTTTTATACTTTAAAAAGATCAAATGTAGAACCAATTTTTGATTAGGCACTAATCCTTAAGCTTCTCCTTCTTAAATTTTTCCCTCTTTTTCTTTTTCTTTTTCTTTTCTTTTTCTTTTATTTCTTTTTTTCCTTTTCTTTTTCAGGAAAGGATTACTACATCTGGATAGGCCTTTAATGATTTTGAATTCCACTTCTCCTTTCCTAAAGCGAAGTCTTGATATAAGTCTTTTACTTATAAATATAATAATAGTTTTGAAAATTATTTTAATAAAAGAAATTTAAGTATTAAAAATAAAAGTCTAAATTATCTAATTATTTCAAAAATACAATTTTTCTTACCAAAGATAGTTACTTATATCAATCACTTTCTCATCTAAAATTTTTTGCACTAAAAATTTTTAACTGAAAGTTTTTCTTCATTAATCGAAATTTTAACTAAATTCTCTTTCTCATTTCTATAATCAAAATTTACTTCCCTAATATAACTTCATATACATGATCATTTTTCTTTTCAAATCAAATTCATTTGTAGCACATTTAAGAACAAATAAAATTCAAGTTTTGAAAATATTTTTCACCCCCCAAAACTTACATTTTTAACAGATTAAACAGTTTAGTATCAGATATATATAAGCAGGAATGAAAATTTAAAAATTACATGCTAACAGGAATTTTAAACCCTAATGATATAAGAATAAAACTAAAAACAGGAGTAAAATTAATTTTTGATCAAATTTTCTATATTTTCATTTTACTTTAAGTTGTAGAGATTCAATATACTTCTAAACAGTGGGTATAAACAAAAAAGCAAACTAACACACGAACTTGACTTCACAATCTCAACATAAAGAAAAACTTACAAACATGATAAAAGAAAAATAAAGGGTAGCAATTTCTGAATTTCAATTTTAAGATCTAGGCTAGCAAGATTTTCTACTTTATAACAGATATGAAACCAAGTTAAGTTCTAAACTAACTAATCCAAAGTACTAAACACAAAACAACAGTTACTACCCTAAAATTTAAAAATAAAATACTAACTACCACAAACGTCATAATGACAATAAAACATAAAAGTCCAACACAACCCACAAATACAACTGTACCTAGTACTAGATCAAATAGTCCATAACAAAAACAAACATAAAAATGTCTCAATCCTACTCCTCATCCTCAGAATCACCGCTATACCACTTTTTTGCATGCTCATAATCAGGATATCAAGGATATAGAGGACATTGCACTCCTGGGTCACCTCTATTCAGACTCTCCAAAGATGAGTGGAATTTCTCTTCATAATCACTCTTCCTTCTATTATAACTATTACTATGATCTGCAAAACACTCTAAATTTGTACCTTATCAGCGTAAAATTGATGTTATCCAACATCTTCTACAATATTTGATCCTGAGTCTCAGTAGACTCTCCTTTATATGTAGAAGCACGTGAAGTAGATGGTCTAAATGAAGAAGCAGTAGAGGTAGATGCAGCAAACACTTCCATTCCATGACTCCTAGAAAATCTTCCTCTCCAGCCAAAAATCAAATGCTCAGAATAAGTCTTCACATCACCTTCACGATGGGCTTTAGAGGTAACATAACTTCCTCCCAACTATCATATTTAACCCCACCCTACTAGCACAAATAAAAGATCAAGGAAGCAAATCCCAAACCTATAGTTGTAACAGCTGTAGCAGAACTAATGCCAGTCTGACAGACAGCTGTAGCAGAACTAATGCTAGTCTGACAGATCAAAGCTTCAACCTCTTGAATACAATAGTTCAATGTACAATAGTTCAATGTCGCTCTTTCTATGGTCACTTCACTGAGATGATTGATGGGAAGAAGACGAGCAGAAATGAAATAGTGTCAGGCCTTTGAAGGTGCACATAACTTTTAAGTTGGGAAATTTACTCTCCTCTCATTGGTAATCTTCCAAAGTCCTCTCCAAATAGTCAAGTATGAAATAATATCGTCTAACTCCGCTTCAGTTGGACTATAATTTGCATAAAAATATAAAGTATCAGGTGGTAAATGGTAAAACAAGTTGATTACCTATGGTAAGAAAGGTACTAACTTTCCTAGAATCATAACTCGATTGTCTTCAACTTCAGGGAGATTTGTATAGAACTCCCTCACAACATAAATCACCGCGATAGCATCCCTGCGACAGTAGAGAAACAACAGAACTGTTCCCACTGTCGACAAACAATTAAATCTTCTACGTCTCCACCTGGATTTATAAAACATTGCTCCTGAATCAATTTTTGTGACTATAGTGCATCACTGTTTTGATCTTGAGCCTTCAAACTAAAAAATTTGCTCAAATCAAATAAGCTTTCTCCTTTACTCCTCTTCATTCTTGGTGTCATTCTACAAATTTTATAAATTCCAAAAAAAACTTTAAAAATCAAGTCTAAATTACTAAACAAAACTTCCAAAAGCACAAACTAAACTTCCCAATCAATTTCCATAGATTTTTCCTTATTTTTCACCATGAATAGTGAATTTTCAAATTTCTTCAAATGTGCTCAAAATACATGGTGAAAATCCAAAATTTTTGCATAGAAGTAAAGCTCTTATCTGAAGGAGCTCAGATCTAGCAAATTTCACTTGATTTCACCAAGAAATCTTTACTTTAGATGTACCCTAGCCCTTAAAAATAGTGATTTGAGAGGTAGAAGATGACAGGAGATGTTAAAAATGGTGTTTTCGGACCAAAATTTTACTTTTAACCGTTCGCGAACTGTTTTCGTGAACCGGCACATAAGCGCGGGTAAGTGGCTCTTAGGCGTCTTGCCTCTCGGGTTAGCTCACGCTTAAGCACGATATGTGGCGCTTAGGCGTCAGTGCATTATTTTCAAAAATTTTAAATTACATTAAAATGCATTATTTGCCTAAGTAAACCACCCCTAAATGGTCTCATAACACTTAATTGACTATTTTCAACTTCCTATAACTCCCCTCTCTCTCAACTTTCTATAACTCCTCTCTCTCTTAAAATTTTCTTTAATAATTATTTCAATTCAAAGCTAGAACAACACAAAATTTTCACAAAAACAAACTTATATTAATTAAAAAATAAGTACAAGTACTATTGACACTTAATTCTCACTCCAAATAGTCTAAATTTTCCTAAGTACACTAAGTACAAAACCCTTAACACACATTCACAATTAAACATATAAGTAACATAAACACTAAAAACACTTAAATACAACGACTTCAATCACACAAAAATAAACATTGAACTTAATTCCATTCTTCATTAGAAGGAACAAATTCAGGTCTTTCATTAGTCTCTCCTGGGGCAACTGGAATATAAAGTTGATAAAATGGATGGTGGTTGCGTGTTCTGATGCAATCTTATTCAATCCACTTTTTCTTAAAAAAACATTTTCTTATCTGCTTCATCTATATAACTAGTGTGACTAAATTGCATTTTTAATTACCATCCAATATGCTCCAGATGTGCATGAATTTCCAATATCTTAGTCTCTAGTACAGACATGGTATTTTCAATTTTGTTGATTTTCTCTTATATTCTTTCAATACTAACAGCTAAGAAACTATTATACATCTCTTGTGCACTTTGACTAAAGAATTTCTTCCTCATGGTCTCTTCCTTCTTCTTCAAATCCATCTCCCATGAAGAAATCATCTTAAAATCTCTCTCTTTTAGACTTTAGGGCTAGAAATGATCTTGGGTGAAATTCCTTCACTAAACCCTTCTATTTATAGGCCTAAATTCTTCCAATAACTCCTAAACACATTTATAAACTACCAAGTCACATTTTTGCAAGCTTCGAGGCAATTTTTCCTTCTAAAATATTAATTTTGCAAATGTTTTTAAACTGTCGTGCTTAAGCGCCAGATTTGGTGCTTAAGCGCTAGTGCACATTTTTGCACAAGTCAACTTAACGTCCAAGTTCTCATTTTAACATGTCCAAATCACTAATTTAAGTCTTAAAATCAATACTAACACATAATAG
>NW_018165647.1:534572-536168 GCF_001263595.1 Phalaenopsis equestris
TCACACATAAAACAACAATAAAAACAAAAACACACTGATAACTATGGGTTGACTCTTACAAAGCACTTGGTTTTAAGTTGTCGGCTCGACGTAACCAGTGCTTACTCTGGTTGACTCAACTTCATTCCATCATCAAACTTATGTTGATCCCCTATGTGATAAGGTTTCAGTCTATGTCCATTCACTTTAAAGATTTTCTCAGATTTAGGATCTTTAATATCCACAGCTCCATAAAGATAAACTTTCATTAGAATAAATGGGCCCATCCACCTGGACTTAAATTTGTCGGGAAATAATCTTAACCTTGAATTATATAGTAAAAATTGTTGCTCTGGTTGAAAATTTTTTGTAAGAATCTTTTGATCATACCACATTTTCATCTTTTCTTTATAAATTTTGGCACTTTCATAATATTCATTCCTTTATCTCTTCAAGCTCATTTAATTGTAATAATCTTTTTTTTCACCAGCATCTTTCAAATTATAATTGAATTCTTTAATTGCCCAAAATGCTTTATGCTCAAGTTCAATTGGTAAGTGACAAGCTTTCCCAAATATTAGCCTATATGGGGACATTCCTATAGGAGTTCTATATGCAGTCCTATAAGCCCACAAAGCATAGTCAAGTTGGATTCACATACTTTTCTATAATTCTTTTAATTTCTCGATAGGATAAATCGGCCAAACCACTTGTCTGAGGATGATAAGCAGTAGCAATCCTATGATTTATATAATATTTCTTTAACAACTTCTCCATTATGGCATTTCATAAATGACTTCCCCAATCAGTAACGATAACTCTTGGCATCCCAAATCTACAAAATATATTCATTTTCAAAAAATTTGCAACACTTTGAGCATCACATCGATGTAAAGTAACAACGTTATAATCCATTTGGATACATAGTCCACTGCTAACAAAATATATAAATTTTTAAAAGATGGTATAAATGGTCCCACGAAATCTAATCCCCAAACATCAAATATTTCAACTTGTAGCATATAATTGAGGGGCATCTCATTTCTTCTAGAAATATTGCCTACTCTTTGACATGTATCACAAGTTTTGATATAAGCGTTAACATCTCTAAAAATTGTAGGCTAATAAAATTCAGATTGTAAAATATTGTATGTTGTTTTATCGACACCAAAATGTCCCCCAAAATAAGAATTATGACATTTTTGGATAATCTCATAAGTTTCTTCTAATGGTACACATCTTCAAATAATTGGATCCATTCCTTGTTTATATAAAAATTGGTCATCCCAAAAATAAGTCTTAGCTTCAGAAATAAATTTTCTCTTTTGTTGTTAGGTCATTCCATAGGGTATAATATCACTAACAATAAAGTTCATAATGTCGGCATACCACGGAACACGCCACAAATTAATAGTGAACAATTTTTCATCTTGAAAATGTTTGTTGACCTCACTTTTGGTTGAGGTCTAGAAACTTCTTTAGTAGCCTAGGTCTAGCCATAGGACTTTCCTATTGACTAGTCTTAGAAAACTAGAAAAGGTACCCTCACCATTAGAAATTCAAACTCTTCACTTTGCTCAGCTTGAGATTCCACATATTGGTCCTAACCTCTAATAT
>NW_018165647.1:536810-537289 GCF_001263595.1 Phalaenopsis equestris
TCTCCCCCAATTTCAATCCTAAACTCAAATTCACCTTACATGTGACCAATTTAAACCAAATCCAAGCTCAATTGGTCCATAATTTGAGCCCAATTTTGATTTGGGTCAAAATCCCCAATTTTGACCAAATGACTTAATCTCACCCAATTGAACCCATAGCTTAGTCAATTGGCCTCAATTAATATTGAAAAATCCTTAAAACATTCTTACACATCAACATCAACCATCAATAGGCCTTGATGAAGCCTCAAATCCATTTAATTTTGACCAAATCCAAAATTCCTAAAATTAGCCCCAATATTGGCTAACACCCCAAAATACAACAATTAATTTGAGCTTAGTATAAATCTAGCTCAAGTTTGACCCAAATTAGATCCATATGCCTAATTTGGGTCTAAAATCAAAACCTATCAAAATCCACCAAAATTGACCACCAAATCAACATTAAAACAATTTTCATCCTTCATGAAAGTTGTTCA
>NW_018165648.1:0-29742 GCF_001263595.1 Phalaenopsis equestris
CATTAACTAAATGTGCTTTAAAGTTCCTATTTTTTAAAATTTAGGAAAGCTCCAGCTCAAAGGATGTCTCACTCAGAAATCCTTTCAAAAATGATTTTTAAATTCAAGCCTTTTAAGAGAAGCAACATTAAAAGATATTTTACAAAATCAAAATTCTTTTTTTAAAAAACTTTTGAAAAAAATGAAGTTCTTTCCAAGAAGCATCCTTTAAAAAATTAAGAGATTCAAGGCTCTTTTCAAAATTTAAAGTTCTTTTCAAAGTTAAATAAAAGACTTATTAAAATTTAAAGTTCTTTTCAAAATTAATAATAGATCTTTTCAAAATACATTTCAAATGCAAATTTAAAACAACTACAAAAGGATCTTTTTCAAAGAAATTAAAACTCCTCTTGAGCTCAGGAAATTAAAACTAAAAAATTTATAAACTTTGTCAGACTTTTTCAATTGCTTATCCTAAGCAAGGCTTATATATTCACTAGCATAAGTGTCTACTTGAATTAACATGTTTCCCCTTAGAAACATGTGATTTCATAGCTATGACTTATGAGAATATAAATCTCAGGTCATTCTCAATCTAATTAATTCATATATAAGTAAACTTGTATCGGACACACTTTTTGAATGACAAAATCACTTTACAAAAATCTCTTTTGCATGAAAAATAAAATACTTTCAGTGAGAATACAAATGATACTTTTGTAGAATTGAAAGGTTTAAGTTAAATTATTCTGAATATAAGTTTCAACCGCACATACCAAAACCCTAGGAATGAGGAACAAAAATACTTAAGATAGAAATCTGAAAATAAAACCAGAAGAACCTAATTTTTAACAACAATTGACAACCTAGGAAAACTGAAACTTCAAACCATTATAAGAATTTTGATTTGTGATCATAACTGAAAAACATAGGAATCAAACAAATCACTGTTTAAATAGTAAACCCCGGAAAATAATTAAAATTGACCAATTATTACTTTCACGACCACAACAAAAGATAGCTCTAAATTATGAACCCTTGATTAGCCAACCTAGACAAAACCTCAGGCACACACACATCCTAGAATAATACAGTCTATAAGCCTAAGTTAGATTATTAGGTACCCAATAAATAAAATTAATGACTAAACCTCAAAAGCAATTGACTTATCCCTTTGGACTATAGGGGTAACATAAAATAAAGTAATTCGTGGTTACTAATGAAGACACCCCAAACTATGTAATAATATGATGATTTATCTTAATTCGTTGCTCGATGATAAGGGATATCTCTAGTTAGTTTGTTAGTTAATAGTCTAAGGATATTAATGCACTCGAGACGAGAGAAAGTCATGGGCATCTTGATCAGGAGTGTTATTCCCAAAATTTAAGTTAGTACACCTATAACCTCCTATTTAGAGTCACGTTAGGTTAGAGATTCACCCCCATCTAGAAATCCCCTATCTTTTCTATCCCTTTGTCTATGATTCGACTCAACCCAATTTTAATCCAAATCAAATCAATTTCAATTCCGCTCACTTCTAGCCAACCCAACTCAGCTTAACTCAAACTCAACTCGATCAAGTCCAAATCAATTATGGTTCACACTCAAACTCAATTCAATATCAATTCAAACCAACCCCAAGTCCATTTCATACTTATTCAACTCCATTCAGTCGAAGCCTCAGAAAATTCAACTCAACTTTGTACCTCAAACTTAAATTTCAAATTCAAGATCTATATCAAAACTCTGACTTTCAATTGCTGAGTTTCAAACCCCATGAATAAACAAATTTTAAAATTCAACCCAAATTTAATAAATTTTAATTAACTTTAAGTTAAACAACATAATAACAATCCTTACCAAACTTTCGTAAATTTAATAAACTTGAATGAATTTTAATAATACTTAACCAAACTTTAATAAACTTAATTAAAGTTCAATAAAAATCTTAATCGACTTCAATAATTTTAAAGAACTTTAACAAATTTGAACAAAGATAATGAATTCAAAAAAAAACTTAACAAATTTAAGGAAATTTTAGTAAAATTTAAGCAAACCTTATAAAGTTTTAACCAAAATTTACAATTAAATTAAAAAAGTAGTTAACTTCAACAAATAACAGTCAATCTTAAATTCTTAAATAAACTTAAACTTCATAGTTCTTAATGAACTCTAATAATCTCCAAACAAATTTTAAAATAAACTTGAAACAAACCTAACAACTCCAATTAACGATAACAAATCAGTTTTAAAAACTTAACATCACCTCTATAATTTAACAACCAACTTAAACCAAATCAAACTCATAAGTCAACCCCAAAACAAATTTTAAAATGAAATTAAATTCAACAAACTCAAGTTTCAGCTCAAGTGAAATTGATCTATATCAAACCTGTCCAAGTTCTCAATTTCCCTCAAATCATTTCAGCTCACCCAATTGTGTCTTCAACATCTTTCATCTCACAGATACTTACTTATGATTAAGAAAGATATAAGGTATAACTTTGATCAAGAGTATTCTCAGGAGTTAATCTTGAGATGTAATTAAGAATGAGTGAGCCCCCTCTTATGGAAATCAAACCCTATAATCAAATAAACATTATCTTACACCCGCCATGTGACGAAAATATCTGGTTCTGTAAATCCATAAACCATGAAGATTTTCATCATCCGAGTGATTAGATCCCTTCTAAAGTATTATTAGTATCCTTCGGAATAGTATATTACTATTTGAATGTTGTATATAATCATTCATATAGAAAGTTTTCAAAATCTAGGATGACCGCACACATAAAAAACCCACCAATCCTTTGCTGTACGTAGCATAAAAATTTTAATGTAATCATCTGAAATAAATGCACAATATAAATACGCTCTAACGTTTAAGCTAGGAAACTCTCAGGCTAGAAGTTCACTGAATCTCAAATTTGCCAATCTATCTCACTTCCTTAAATCTAATAACTTAATGAAATCATAATATTCTCTTACAAGGGCAAGCACCATACAATCAAAATATAATATGAGGTAAATGTACAGGGTGTTAATCACCACATAACTTGCAAATATAATGTAAATATTGCTCACTATAAAATACATTTATATTTTAATTAATGACTTTAAGTTGAAATAGTTTAACTCACTAATTTAACTCACAATATTAAACTTAATCTAAGATGCGCAAATAATATTTCATCCAAAAATAAAAATTTACAAGAGAGATTAAAATAGAAAGTATATGATTAGCAAATAAAGACTTAAAGAGAATAAAGCACTCGTTGTCTTCAAGAGCATTTGCATTTGTTAAAAACTTAATTCAAACATTAGATCATCCAAGTATATGTTTGTCTTCATCAAAATTAATAGAATAGATCATAAGGCTCAAAATGTCAAAAAGGGACATCCATACCAAAAATATTTACTCTTTCAATGACTAGAGTTTTCACATCAAGTCGGAGATTGAGAATGGCCAAAAGATTAAACAGTCCAAATGTTCGAAACATACATCATATTCATATTTCAAGAGAGCTTAAATGTAGAGCAATAAATAATCTAGCTCGATTGTAATCTAAGGGTGTTTGGGACAGCCTGTGCGTTTCAGGATAAACAACTTACATGGCCCAGGGGTTGACCGTGTGGTTCGACTCGCGGCCTACGTTTAGTGTAAAAATGGAACTGTGTTTTCGAATAAGCGAGCAAAACGTGCAATCCAAACGGTACCACGACGTTTTTAAAAACCTCCCCGCACTTATAAGCTGCCCCAAACGGGTCCTAAATGTAATATCCTCGCAAAGGCAGGAGCAGGACCTTCGCTGATAAAAGTTACTTCAATGAAACAGAATGGTGCAAACAGAATATTTAAGAACATAAGCGACAAGAAAAAATCGCAATAAATTTTAGTAAAAATATATAAATTAAAATTTTCATCAAATAAAACAATTGCCAGGATTGAATGGCAAAGAAAGATTTGCAATCATCAGCATCACGTAATGCATTCTACTAAACAATTTCAACAGAAGAACAGCAATTGTTTTAGTAGTAGGGGAAAAAAAAAAAGACAAATATATCACCGATTTATTACAATTATCTGTCACAACAAGCATTACATCGCATAAAAAAGTATGCTGCTCAAACATATGAGTGCTTTTGCGCTCAGCCAGAACAAGTTGATTTGAGTACAAGGCAGATTGAACATATAACAAGGACCTTCTTATCTCGTTTTTTGACGAGATTTATCAACCCAAGCTATGGTAATTCAAACAAAGTTAATTATTAAACCTATCTCTATCATGAGGAGCAAAATAATTTGTGTTGGAGCCAATTGGAATGATTCCGTGCGGATTAACACTAGGATGGCTTCCATAGTAGTGCTTCTTAATATGTTCCATGTTAACTGTGCTGCTGATGCCTGGTATTTGATATATGTCTTTGGTGTAATTGAACAGATTTGGATATTCACGTAGGAGTTTCTTATTACATTTGAAATGAACCGAATAAACCTATCAAACCAAAGCATCAGTCAATCTATTACCATCTAATCATTGATGGGTGACAAAAAATGTCAAAAACATAACTTGAGATTAGACATACTGGTACAGTTAATTAATTGGTATGGGTTACTACTACTAGTTAGTGCAAAATTGATTCTGAACCAATGGTCAAATGGCATCTAAAGGCAGGCCTGTTGCCGGAACAAAAAAATCAATGAATAGGTGCATTCAACCACCTTGTAACTGACAAAAAACTAGCTTCCTCCCTTTAAGGTAAACGAGAATGCAAATTCAATGGATCGTTTTATTTATTTTATTTGTACAGCCTTTTTTTTTTCAATTACATAACTTTGAGAATCAAATAAGAAAATTCAAAACCCTCATCAATCGGTTAAATTAGCAACCATAGATTTGGTTTCCTTTATTTACAAAATTTAGATATAAATATTGAGAATTTAAATTTTTTGAGCTTGAATAGGCTTTCCTGGAACTTCATCATAACATTTCTTTGCTTATACGGAAGAGATGGGAAGAGAAGCAAATTAAATAAATTATCCTATCGTAAAATCATTTTGAGGGTTTTTATTGCATTAAATTCAAGTGCCTATCAAAATAAGTTTCCTTGACTTCTTTATTTAATGGCCACTTTCTCTACAAATCTCCAAAATTATTTGTATATTTTTCTATGTTGTGTTTTGTTCAAGGAGTAGAGATTTTGCTCTTATATTTGTTAGGTTATAGCTTTGTTACCAGCAAAGTTTTGAAAGGTTTTGGATTAGCATTTTAAAATATAATCTTGTATAAGCGGAGTGATGGATAGCTTGATGAAGCTTTAAATTGTAAAGCTTGGGTTTTAGTTTGGTGACCTTTTCGTGTCAAGCAGTAGGTGATTTTCCCTTAAAAAAGGTGTAATGGATTCTTTGTTAGTGTTTCAGCGAAAGAGTGGTAGTTAATAACAAATGAGGGCCCATTTGGGGCAACTTTTTTGGCAGAGTGTGTTTTGAAAACATGTCTGGGTATGTTTGGAAATAGTGGCGTGGTGGCGGTCCTAAATAATCTATCTTAAAACTCGACCTCAGATTCGACCCCGCGACCCGCATTTCTTCGCGCACATATTACCCCGCTGTCACCACGGCTCCCTCTCTCGCGCTTCTTCTGCCCTATCTACCTCTCTTGATTGCACTTGTGAAGTTCTTACCCCGCTGCCTAGGTATCTCTCTTGCACCTCTCCGGTGGCAACTTGCATTTCCCCTCACTCTTTTCTCACTGATCTCTAGTTATTATGCACTATATGTAATTCATGTGTTCATTTTCGATGGAATGACTTTCGTTTTGCGATTTGTAGCTTTGTATGTCGGGTTTTGTGAGAATTTTGTGGAATCGATCATAAGCTTTCTAATTTTGTGACTTTCTCATTTTCATTCCTGGTTATTGTCAGAATTTTGTGGATTTTATGATTTGTAGGGTTCTGTGAAATAGTGTTTCGGGTGCCCAGTATGCAGATAGCACTATTTCGGGTACCCTGTATGTCACTGCCTCAATTGAAAAAAGGATGAAAGAGGGAGCTTAATTTGTAGATAGCATTGTTTTGGCGCCCTATATGTCACTGCCTCAATTGAAAAATATGGTAAGGAAGATAGCTTTTTCGAGTGCCTTGTATGTAGATAGCACTGTTTCCGGTGCTCTGTCTATAACTAGTGAGAATCTGAAAATATGTTTGCCCTGCAAGTAATGTTTTGGGTGCCCTGTATGTTATAGGTTGAAAATGATGTTCTCGCGACCTGTCTAAAATATGAGGAAGGTGCAAGCGAGATGACGGACTTAAGTGAACGAATTACGGATGCGATAGTTTAAGGGTAATTGAAGTTTTTATCATATTATTAATTGTAATGATTGTTGAAGAGGTTCACTATTTATTGTATCAGTGTTTTATACAGTTCATATTTATTTTAATTTCTTGTGTATTTGATATTGATTATTTTGATTTCTTATGCAACTTGTAAGTGTCTTTTTTCCTTTTACATTTCTTTTATTTTATTTTATTTTTTTTTTGTGGGCTTTGGAGATCTATGATAAGATATTTGACCTTATGGGTTTTTCTGAATGATATATTTTTCTCTATTGGTTGGTATCACATGTGAAATCCTAATGAAGACAACTAAATTCTTCTTTTTTTCAGGTGCTATAGTTTTTGAAGTTCTTCTGAAAGGCCTTTTTTGTGATATGTATATATGACACACACGATAATGGTATTATGTGGGTTAAAAACAACGAAAAGCCATTTTTTTATAAGGTATGTTGTCTTCTTGTAGTG
The DNA here is from genome assembly GCF_001263595.1 of Phalaenopsis equestris. Classification (NCBI taxonomy): domain Eukaryota; kingdom Viridiplantae; phylum Streptophyta; class Magnoliopsida; order Asparagales; family Orchidaceae; genus Phalaenopsis; species Phalaenopsis equestris. The sequence continues at coordinate 6,784 of NW_018165648.1, forward strand.
ATAGATTCGTTGGTTTATATACTGAGTTCTCTGATATCTCACAACCGTATAAAACTATAATTAATTACTTCTTTTATCAATTTTTACTTGTGTTATCTCTAATGGGATGTTTTTTTAAGCATTCAGAAAAGATAAGATAGAGAACTTCTGGTACTTCCCAAGGATTGCACTGCTAATGTGGACTTCAAAATTCCCTGCTAACTTCACGTCAGCCACAAAGCTACGAGAGACAATCTTACTAGTGCCCATGGAGAATCACAAAAAAACTGTGACTATTTTCTATAGGCAAATAGGTTGGAAGATTCTATCGTCGAGAGTGATCACGCATTGAGAGTACCCTGGAGGACGGCATAGCTCGTGACATATGTCATCTACATTTAAAAAATAATATTATCATATTATTAATTGTTGTTTTAATTCTTTTTCTTAATTTTAATAATCATATTACTCATTATTAAGTAAAGTGCCTATTTGTATTTTGTAATATTTTACACTGGATTTTTGCTTTTAAAGTATAAAGTGTATTGGTATGAACAGTTCTGTTGCAAACAACATTACTATCCAGGAACAGAATAGTCATTTGTCTAGAAACAACTGCAACACAATTGTTTTCAAACTACAAAAAAATAAGCACAGTTAACTTATCAATAGTATTTTCCTGTGGCAACTGCTTCCTAGCTGCCCCAAACAGGCCCTTAATAAGGATGAACTATGAAGAATGGTTGATGTAGACTAATTTGATGTTGAATGACGTAAAAATTATAACCATATTCTTTACATTTATATCAGCATAACTTGCATTTTTTACTTGGTTAATTGCATGGTTGGAAATGTTTATGTCGTGATACATGTTTAAAAAGAACAAAAGTTGGTGTAGTTGGTCGATCTTCAAATTTATGCTCAAATTAATGTAAAAAAAATCTTAATATAGACACTTAATTGTGTGACCTTGGTGATTGATGTGATCATTTATAGCTTGTGTTGTGGAGTAGACATTTTATTATTGTGCTTATTATCACATTACTAGCACATCTTGCTAACTTGCATTCATACAACATTGAACATTGGTGCAATTGATTTGTAAGCTCAGTGACTACTTTAATTTATGCTAATGATCAAGTGAAGCATTCATTTAAGGTTTTATTGTTTATTCACCAGTATAAATATAAACAATTTATGACTCACTTATATTGAGTGTAGTTTAGTTATTTGACTGATAGTTTAGTTATTCTGCGTGTTAATTATGAGGATTCAAGCTGGTATGATTTAACATGAAATTCTAAACTGTCAATACACCCTCAATTCACCCACCACCATCTCCTTGTATTGCTAGACTCTACAATCACCACTTGCACCACATTGGAAGAATTTGCATCCAATAAGCACTTTAGCATGTACAGGTACGAAATACTCTAAGTAATTATAGTTAGAGCTTCCTTCTATATGCCATAAATATCCTATTAATAACCACGTGAGTTCCATTATATATCAGTTAGATAAAGTCGCCGCAATCTCATAATAATCATAATTCATAAGTGATAAGTCACTTGTCGCACATAAATGATAGCCAACACCCAAGAAAGATTTCTTTGAAATATACACTCAACAAAAGAATAAAATGCCAGTAAGCCATAGATAAAGAAAAGAATAGCATTTCATGAAATCATAGTATCCAAGCATGCAAGAAGCACAGATCATGCTTTGTAGCAGAACCAAATCAATTCCATTAATGTGCAGCCCACCAAATGGACTAATAGTAACTACAGAAACCAGAGTGAATAGAGAACAAAAAAAAAACAGAGATCTACTTGTTGAATTAAACAAAACCAGCATGGGGAATAAACAAAACCGAAGGGAATTAAAGGCTCAGAACATTTGAGAACACGATCCATTCAGATAGTAATCAACATAATTACAAAAACAAAACTAAAAACTGAAATCCTGAAGTTCAAAAAACTACTAAAATACAACAACAACAACAATAACAAGGCTTTATCCCATCAAGTGGGATTAGCTACATGAATCCTTTTTCTCCATTGTGTCCTACTGAGTGTCATATTTTCATTTAATTATAATAAATTAAGATCATTTTTTGTACGATAAGCCCAAGTCTTTCTAAGTCTACCTCTGCTTTCTTAACATAAGTCGAATCTAAAACATCTACTATCCTAACCAGATTATCAGATGGTCAACTTTTAATGTGACCAAACCATTTAAGACAATTCTCTCTAACTTTGTCTGCCATTGGAATGTCTGCCAATAGAACTATACCAACCCTATCACGGATATATTCATTTCACATCTCTAAGTGTAAAGTCACTCATCCTCCTAAGCATTCTCATCTCGGCAACACTTAACTTAGTTTTATGCTTCTCTTTTAAAGATCCACATTCAACGACATAGAGCATTGCAGATCTCACCACCATCTTATAAATTTTCCTTTCAGTCTAAGCAATACTTTTCTATCATGCAATAGGCCAGAAACATTCCTCCACTTCAACCAACCAACTTGAATTCTACTATTAACATCAACCAACTACTAATAACATCACTAATAACATCACCATCTATATCACAATCACTTTGAACAATAGACCCGAGATATTTAAATTGTTCATACCGTTTAATAATTTGACCACCCATAGTTACAACTCTGTCACTAGAGCTACTACTACTAAAATTACATACCAAGTATTCAATTTTAGTTCTACTCAAACGAAGACCTTATACTCCAATATAAACCTCCATAATTCAAGTTCTTCTTGAGTTTTTTCCCGTCTTATCCACAAGAAGGATATCATCATCGACAAGCATACACCAAGGTACATCCTCGTGTAAATGTCCAGTAAGAGCATCCTTAACTAAAGCAAAAAGGTATAAGCTTAAAGTCGATCCCTGACGTAATCCCACTAAAACAGGAAAATTTTGGTCAATCATCCTTCTGTTCAAACACAAGTAACAACTCTAGCATACATATCTTTAATGATTTGAATATAAGTCATATCAACATCTTTCTTCTCTAGAACTCTCCAAAAAACATTTCTAGTAACCTTATCGTAAGATTTTTCTAAATCAATAAAAATCAGGTATATCCTCCTTATCCTCTATGTACTTCTGCATCAAACCTCTCAATAAATGTATAGCTTCCATAGTAGAGCTGCCCAACATAAATCCAAACTGATTAGTAGAAATCATTATAATACGATATAACCTATGTTCAATTACTCTCTTCCATAATTTTAAAGTATGACACATCAACTTAATTCCTCTATAATTTGCACGCTCTTGTGCATCCCCTTTATTCTTAAAAATATGGACCAAAATACTCTTTCTCCACTCCTCAGACATTTTTTTTAGTTTTCAAATTAATATTAAAAAGTTTAGTAAGCCAAGGAACTCTTCAATCTCCTAAATATTTTCACACTTCAATTGGGATATCATCAGGTCCTACAGACTTTCCACCCTTAGTTCTTTAAAGTCTACTCAACTTTTTTTTCACTAATGTGATTGTAAAAATGAAACATTTTTTTATTATTAACGAAATTAATGTCACTAAGGTCGATCGTATTTTCAAAAATTTCATTGAAAAATTTATCAAAATAACTTACCCGCCTATGTTGAAAAACTTTTTCTAAGAAATGCACTTTTTTGTTTTCATCTTTAATACACTTTATTTGAGTTAAATATTTATTTTTCTAAATATTTATTTTTCTTTATTTGAGTTAAATATTTATTTTTCTTTTCCTCTTTGTTTGGCTAGTTTATACATATATTTTTCACCCTCTTTAGTACCTAACATATTATAAAAATCATTAAAAATAGAATTTTTAGCATCACAGATTATTCTCTTAGACTTCTACGGGTCATGTTATATTTTTGCCCAATTCTCTAAGCTTTTACATTTAAATAAATTTTTATAACATAACTTCTTATATTTATCTTTCTTTGCATATTATTATTCCACCATCAACTATTTTATTTATAGAAACTTCTTTTGATTGTCGAAGTACATCTTTTGTCACTTGTTTAAGAGTATTTGTTAATTTATCACATAGAATTTTCTTCTTCATGAATCTTAAAACCTTAAAGTTTACTCAAAAGAATAATTTTATTCATGTCTTTTAGGTGTCATCATTTAATTCTATGACAATGATTTCTAGTATTCTATATTTTACAACTATTCATCTTAAAATCCAGAACTAATAATCGATATTGAGTACTTAAATACTCACTTAGAATGACCTTACAATATTTACATTCTCGACGATCTCTTCTTCTCATAAGAAAATAATAATTTTGTGTTCTATTAAATCCATTCTTATAAGTAATAATATGTTCATCTCTTGAATAAATTATCAATTGGTTGGCTCAATAGCCAGTACATATATTGTGTTTTAGACGAGAAACAAACATCAAGGTTTACATCAAGTAATACAAGATAAACAAAAGAAATATACATATAGCAATATCATGAAAAAATAAGAATAAAAAATGAGAGACAAAATATAACATGGATAAAAGTTTGTATACGCAACAATAAACACCTCATATAGCACAAAAAAAGGACTAAAACTAAATTCAATTAAAAATCAGTTCGGATACAAGTCAATGAAGAGAGGGCAATCAGATAATAGGGATGACCTGGGTTTATTATTCTAATTGTCATTTGCAGTTTGATATATTTTGTATCCTGTGCTTTTTTATATATTAATGCTATATATGATGTATACAAAATAATACGTTATATAAAAAAATTTAAAAACTCCAATTTCGTAATGCGGTTATCCACTGCAGGGTGATAAAAATAGCTAAGTGGCCGAGCATATGAGTAAAAAAATTAGCAAACCTTTGTTCTCGCCATTTGCAATAATGAAAGTTGAAACCATAAAGAAAAAAGGCTTGCAACCAACGTTCTTGAAGATCCTTACCTCATCAAACCTTATCAAAGTTACGAAAAGACGAACATCAGCTTCTGTGAGTTCATTCCCACAAATATAACGTTGCTTGGCAAATATCTCCTCACATTTGTCCAAGGAATTATATAACTTGGTCACAGCCTAGGTAGAAGTACAACATCAAAATCAGATGAAGCACCGGATTTCATTCAAATGGGTAAGTTAATCAATACCTCATCATAAGGCCCTTGTTTTATAGCAAACCCACACTTATAAACACCATAGTTTATTGCATCAAAAACCCATTCATTGACATCATCAATTCGTGCTCGTAGGTGAGAAGGGTACAAGTCCATATCAGCGTTTTCAGCCATTTCATTGAACTCGGTGTTTAACATGCGAATTATTTCTGAACTCTCATTATTTACAATTATTTTGAGTTTTTTATCCCAGAGAACCTGTAACATAATTATGAACCAAACTTGATTGTGTCTTAATAAAAAAGAATAGAAAAAACTCTTTCCGGAAATAGATGCAAAAAAACTAGAAACCAAAATATTGTATTCGCACCGGGACAGAATATCTTCCAGAATAATTTGAGCTTCCAAGCTCATAAAGTTCCCTAACACTCTTGGCTCCATTCAGATGATCAGGTTCAGCCCCAGCTTCTTCTGTGCTAGAAGAAGGAAAGACCCATCCAAAATGTTGATCAGTCTCTTTGGTCCTTTCGAATATTGGTTTGACTACCTAAATAATTATATGAGTATAAGATTGAAGTGTCAAAAAAAAAAAAAATTAAGATATGTAACCTTCAGTAAAAGAGAAGAAATCACCGTGTAACTGATGGCCTTTTGAAGTCCTTTGAGTTTCAAAAATGCTAGGCATCTAGATGCCCAGGGACATGCATAAGAAATATAAAGATGGTACCTTCCAGACTCTGCAGGAAATTGGGATTTCGGATCTTTGGAAATAGAATTACGAATAGTTGAAGGTGTGGGGACAAAAGCACCAGTCTTTGACACCCAAGAAAGTGCAGCTTGGGTCATTGAAAGTGATTTCAAAGAGTCCATGACTTGAAAATCGACACGAAGTAGTCAGTAAAAAGTTATGAACCTGTTTCTAAAATAAATAACATATTAAGATGGTTATAATGATTCTTTCAAAATGAAAGCAAGCCGAAAATTGTGTGCACTTCAGCCCAATAGTGATTTCAAAGAGTCCATGACTTGAAAATCGACATGAAGTAGTCAGTAAAAAGTTATAAACCTGTTTCTAAAATAAATAACATGTTAAGATGGTTATAATGATTCTTCCAAAATGAAAGCAAGCCAAAAATTGTGTGCACTTCAGCCCAACTTGCAATATTCTGAATATTGATATGTAGCATTAATTCACCATCTTTGCAACAACAGACAACACAAGTATATCACTCACAATAGAAGAAAACTGTACAATTGTGAAAGGGGGCAGAAGGCTGAAAATCTTGAATCCATAAGCCCACCAATCAACTTATGTTTTCTCAGTATCTATACCAGTACGTATTTATAGAACAAAAATGTTGAAATTTTGAAACTTTGAGAACCTTGTATCAAGAATAAGTATCCATAAAAAATGGATCCAAAAAAACAAACTTCCACATAAAAAAAAATCAGTGTAAAAAAAAAGATCAAAACTCAATAAAATGTAGTCTGAAATTAAATAATTATGCATTACTGAAATAGAACAAACATTCAGAAATATTCAAAAAGATTTTCAATGTTCCAATTAGAAAGTATGATCTTTTATTTCGAAAAGCAGTAGATTTTCAAATATTCTATAGGAGTAGCCTCAGAAAAACAATAAGAACTAGAAATGTGGCAAAGTTCTAAATTCCGGTTCCATCATTCATGCCAAGCAAAAGCTGCTAAGTAAAGACATAATCATGAAGTCACAAGAATCAGAAAAATAATTTTAAGGGTGCAAAAAATTATCAAATATCAGTAAATTCCTTACATTTTTTTTCAAGTCATAATTTGCACTAGTTCCCATTACAATTAATTTCAATAACATTGAAGTTTGATCTTCTTTGATGAAACAAAGGCATGTGTGATATCACACTCTTTTTTTTTGTGGGCTATTACTCCCCTGAAAGAGTGTGTTGCTAGACAATAGTGAAAAAAAAAACCATAAATTGGCACTGAAGTGCAGCAACCTCATTCATCAATCGCAGAGTAAGATAAAGTGCAAACATTAAACTATTGCATCAATTCCTTAAAACCTTCAAAGAAAAAAAGAATCAACACCCTATTTATATGGCAATGCACCCATTTCTTTCATATAAAAACTTCTTAAAAGTTGCAAAGAGTTATCAGTGACTTCTGTATGAGCACACATAAGCATTTAAAAATTAAACAAATTTCAATATACACTTTAAACAAGCTAATTTAATGAAGCAAATTTCCATTCATTTACTATAAGCTATAATAGTATTCTAAAAACAAGACTACGCAAAAAAATTGAAAATAAAGTATTTGATTTGTAATGATGCCATATAAGTTCAAGTCTCTAGATAACAATTCAAGCGAGATTCAATCCCTGGTAGCCCAGAGTATGTTTTTTAAAAGGGTATAAGGAAAGACATCATACACCTCTCTTGTTAATCTGGTGAAAAAGTACCACAATGTCTACCAAATTTGGATCTTCCCTCTATTCACTAATTCTGAGTAAATCTAAAATGTTAAATGATACCCTAAATTACAAGTTCAAGCCTCAAAACATCAAACGAGTATTGCTCAAACAAACGAACAATCTCCAATAAACCCAAAACAGGCGCTGCGAATCATAAACAACTAATTCAACAGATGTCCAAACCCTAAACCATTATCTAATGATAAAAGCAAAAATGTACAGTAATTTTTCAGAAAAAAAAATTTCTTAAAATTCAACATTAGGAGGAGACCTCTACCTCAAAAACGTTTTACTTCACCTTGGCTTGCTATAGGCAAACGCTGAAAAAAGAGATGAGGAGAATGCAGACGACTGAAGGAGCTGAGAACACTTTTAAATAATGAAAAGGGTTTTCGCGGTCATCCCTAAGGAGGCCGCTGCCGTGGTTGACCTTCCATTATCCGATCAGCCGCCATGGCAGCCGTCCTGCGAGCTTGATAAAATCGTAGACTATTCCGTTGCAAAATTTCAGCATTCCTGTATTTAGATAATATGTGCTATTTTTGGATTATTTCTTTTGTTGCAAAATAAATTCAACTAAACAAATGCTTAAAAATAATTTTAGATAGTTACGCGAATTACTGCAATATTGATGTAAATCAACTTAAAGTCCGTTTGGGACAGCTTATAAGTGGGGATGAAAATGTCACTGTACCGTTTGGTTCATGCGTTTCGTCAGCATATCTGAAACTGCGTTTGAGATTTTACACTAAACGCAGGTCGCGGATAGAAGCACGCGGCTCGTCTGCTTGCCGCGTTTCAGAATAAACAATTTATCCTGAAACACACAAGGTGCCACAAACGCACTCTGCGTTTACTGTAAAAACCCAAACACGATTTCAGATAAGCTGGCGAAACGCGCGGACCGTAAAACAAAACGGTACAGCGACGTTTTGAATACGCCGCTCACACTTATAAGCTGCCCCAAACGGGCTTTTAAGTTGATTTAAGATAAAGATTAAGGTGTTCTTTGGCAATATGTAGGATATAAATTATTAAGATTTACTAAATTCTATAAATCTAGATTTAATAAATTTTAAAATAGTTAAATCTTAAAAATTGTTTGGTAGTGGATTTAAAAAATTAAGTTAAGTCCTTTTAAATTGTTTGTCAACTTTTGGCTAGATTTAAAAAATCTTTTGATTTGTTAGAATAAAACATAATAAAGCTTTGATTATTTCATTATTATGAATAAAATTGATTTAATTTTTAACATTTTAAAGTATTGAAATTTTAATTAATTATTTGATGATTATAATTAACTATTCATTAGTTATTTAGTTAGGATAAATTACTTGTTCAAAATTTTTTTACCCATTATTGATTTAATTTTTATTCCTAATAATACTAATAAATAGATAAGTATTCACTAAATTAACTTATCATTGATAAGAATTATGTTAAACCAACTATTTATTAAGAAATAATATTTATCAATTTATAATTAATTTCTTAAAAATTACCTTAATCAATGATTACTAAAAAATTAATTAAATAATGGGCTTTAATTAATAAAATAGCTATTTACATATATAATAATGGACTTTATTATTTCTTAAATAATTATTTTTAATCAATTCGGTTAATTAAAATTAAATTAAATATCCACTCTTATTTCCCTTCCACTTAGACCTGAATATTGGGCAAGTGGCCCGGCTGGCTCTCTATAAACCAGTTTAGAATTAGTTGGCTTTACTGTGAAAAAATAAAAATTTGGCTAGTCAGGTTCGGCCTGAGCTTATTTCGACTTAGTCAAAGCCTGAAGTAAAACCCGGCCAGAAAAGAAAAATTATTACATACCTAACTTTGATTCTATGAATCTCTCTATATAGACCTAAAGTTATAGCAAATGAATGAAATTCAGACTTGGGCTTTAAAGATAGTTTTACTTTCATCCAGAAGCTTACATTATGCACATCCTCTATATATATGCAAGAGTAGAAAGTTCTAAAGTACATTATTACCTTACTGCCACATGAAATAAGTTAGGATACTAGATATTCTTGATGCAGGAATCGTAAGTGTTGGCGATCCTCCTCTCCTTCCATTACATGTAGGTAATTATGGTTAATACCCTCCTTTAAGTTGATGAGCCTTAATTGACGAGCCTTGTTAATGACTTGGAGCTTAGATTTGAGAAGATTAAACTGTTGCTTGTTCAAGGGCTTGGTTACGATATTCGCTGGTTGATCATGGTTGTGAATGTAGTGCAGTTGGAGAGTGTCGGGTTGAATATGTTCACAAATGAAATGATAGTCGATCTCATTATGTTTAGTGAGTGTGGAAGACACGATTATTTGCAATGGCCATCGCAGAAATGCCGTCATAGAATAGATTGGAGGGAGACTCTTTAACAACACTCAATTCAGTCAGGAGACATCTGTGCTATTTAAGATCAGTTGTGGCAACAGCTAATGCTCTATATTCAACTTCGGTTGACGTGAGCTACTATTTATTTTCTGATGGTCCATGAGATAGGCGTATCACCCAAAAATGTGCAGAAACCGATAATAGATTTTATGTTGGTCGAGTCGTCAGCCCAATCAACATTTGAGTATGTTTGACGAGTAAGTGGATCACGAAAGATGCTAAGATTGGAGTCACTTATGTCCTTTAAGTATCGTAAGAGATGTTTGTGATATGTTGACGGCTGATGCATATGTTGGCAAAGATGATTGATGGCGAACGTAATGTTCGTTTGAGCAATTGTCAAGTATTGAAGCGCGCCTGTAATTTGTCGATATTCTGTTGAGTTAGCAAGGGCTTCATCTATGGCATACTTATCATACCTCTTAGCTGATAGAGGAGTGGAGACTAGGTTCAAATAAATCATGGAGGTATCCTGAACGATCTGCATTAAGTATTGTTGTTGATGTAGAAGCATGCACTCTTTGGAGCGCTCCACCTGAATACTGAGAAACCTGGAAACATACCTAATATGTTTTAAGTGGAAGCTAGAAGTGAGTTGTTGGGTGAGAGAGGTCACAAAAGTAATAATCAGATAGATCAACATAAATTAGGACAAAAATCTGCTTGGAGGGGTCAAATAGATCAGCAAGAAGGGTGTCAGATTTGCTAATGTGAATTTCATGTTGTATAAAGAAAGATGAGATAGTTATAAACTATTGTTGAGGTGGTGTTTCGAGCCATATAAAGCTTTTTTAAGGAGAATACGTGGTTGGGAAACTAAGGGTCTTTGAAACCAATGGGCAATTGTATATAAACTATCTGTAAGATGGCCATGTAGAAATGTAGTCTTAATGTCAAGTTGAAATAGAGGTCACTGATTGTTGAAGGCCAGAGTGAATACAGTGCGTAGTGTGGCCTTCTTAGCAACCAGACTGAAGATCTCATAATAGTTAATTCCAAATTCTTGTTTATAGCCCTAAGTCACCAAATGGAATTTGTATCAAACAATCATTGCATCATAATTATATTTGGTGGTATAAGTCCAACGACAACCAAGAACCACTTGGTTTCGAGGTGGGGGAACTAACACACATGTAGCTTGAGAGTGGAGAGTGTAGAATTCCTCTATCATAGCTTTGTGCCAATGTAGGAGCTTAACTGTTGGAGTATATGAGGAGGGGTTTGGGTTGTGTTGTAATTCATGGAGCAGATTGAGTTTTTGAATCACTATCCAGTTTTGCTTGATTTTGCGTCGGATGCAAGGTATGTGTAGTGGATGAAAGAACAATGGTAGAGGATGAAGGTGGAGGAGGCTATTATGGGGATAAAGGGGGAAATGAGGAGTTGATGGTTGAATGGGAGAGTGGGGTTGCTATTTTCTGGGTTGGAATAGTTCAGGTAGTTGCAATTACAACAGCTAGTAGTGGATTAGGGACTGTTAAAGGCAATATATGAGAGTTGGAGATGTGGGATTTGAATGAAAAAAAGCTCTCATGAAAGATCACATGTTTGGAGATGATTAAAGCATGATATGTGAGATTGTAGCATTTAAATCCTTTGTGTGCTGATATCCAAGAAAGACACATGGAGTGGAGTGCAGAGTCAATTTATAAGGTGTTGCATGTTTAAGCCATGAATAGCAACAACGCCCAAATACTTTGAGATGAGAGCAGTGTGGTGGATGATTGTAAAGATGTTCATACGAAGATAGAAATTAATTGATTTTGGAGGGCATGCGAATGATCAAGTATAGAGTGGTAAAGAGGGCATCAACTCAAAAATTTAAGAGAATCAAGGCACCTTGAAGAGAGTTTGAGTGGTCTAAATGAGGTGGTGATTTTTGTTCGACAACACCATTTTGCTCTAGGCTATAAAATCATAAAAAATGTTGTATGATACCATTGTGAGAGAATTATTCTCGGAGAGATGCTTGTATTCTCCTCCCCCATCCGAGTGAAGCAAATGAATTGTCGTTTGAAATTGTGTGTGGATCATTTTAAGAAATTTTATACATATTTGGGTTGTCTTAGTAACCAAAAAAATTTAGAATGTTCATAAAGAAAGACAACATAGTAATAATACCCTTGATTAAATAAAACTAAGGATAGACCTCATACTACTGAATGAATAAACTGGAAAGGTAAATACAAATGTAAAGAAGCTGAATGACATGGTAATTTGGGGCTTTTGTTGCAATTATAACTTTTACATATTGATAGTTTGGTTGGGATATCAAGAGATGGATTGGTCTTTGAAATGCATTGAAGTATATCCAAGTGAGGATGACTGGGATGCGTGTGCCATATTGTGGATGTTTGGTTGGATGTTGCAGGAGCCTTATGAGTTATTATCGAGGGTGGAGTAGGAACCATGGTATGGATTGGGCATAGCTCTCTCGAATTGTGGTCCAAAAATATCTCATGATTTATTTATGGATTGATGATATGAAAACCAACAGAATCAAAGATAATAGTGGAATTGTTTTTCGTGGTTAATTTATGAACCGATAGAAGACTATGCGATAGAGAGGGGTATGCCAAATGTATGAAAGTAAAAGCTTAAATTTTGGAGTCAAAAGTATGTCAATGCCGACAGTTTGAGCCTGAACTGATTGTCCATTACTCACTAAAATTTGTTTAGTACCGATGGCAAAAGTGGAGGTGTGGGGGTGATTGGCACTGGAGGTTGCAAGAGTGATTGCACCTCAGTTAATAACCCATGTAGAAGCCTATAAGGCTTAATTTGATGGCAGGTAATTGACCCCAAAATTTGATATAGCTGTGTAAAAATTATATAGTTGACTCCACTATGCAACGACGCCAAAAGCTTGATGCAATATTTTATGAATAAGAAATTTAAGCAATTAATATTGGGATTCTATGCAAGTATACATATTATTATCAAGTAATAATGAACTTTCTATTTAAACCGCAAATATCAATCCCACGGGGAAGTTTTAAATTTGAAAAGATAAATTTACTAGGAAATTCACAGAAAGTCAATACGAAATTACTGTCACTAATTTTAAATGTTGAGATAATATCAGAACTAAATTATTTAACTAATAACAAAACTGAAATACAAAGTTTAAACAATAACTACTAAACTATTAAACTATTAAACTATTAAACTATGTTTATGTGATGAAGTTTCTTATGTGAAAAAACATTTTTCCTACTACAATGAGATTTTGGTAAAATGAGATCAGATAATTTGTTTTAATATGTATTGTGCCAAATAAGAGCAGTTTAATTCTCGACCCTGATACAGTGTTATAGAAAATTATTGGTTAATACCAGGTTTAGCCAAATAGGAGGATACTGGCTCCACTCCAGAGCTCTCACTTCCCTTCACCTGAAGGCTAACTCTCACCTGAAGGCTAAATCTCGCTTTAGTTTTTAAACACTAAGAACAAATTGGGGATTTTAAACTGTTACCCTAAAGATTCTCCAATTCTACACCCAACAAAGTATATTTTTTTATTTATTTGCACTTAATTTCATGAACGAATTTCTCCTTCATGAAATCAAATGTGATCCTCACTCTGTTGTAGAATGCATACTCCATTTCCCGGATCATATGTCTCACAACATATTTTAACAATTCAATTGGTCAGATCTAAAAGTAAATTAAGTTCAGAGTTGAAAAAACATCACAATTTATTTTATATTTTAATATCGGCACATCCATATTATCTCTTCATTTCACCATATCTCAGTGTAAGGAAAAAGATAAAGTAAACTACTCAGACTTCATGAGAAAGATAAAACAAAACAAAAAGTTCATATATAAAAGAAAGTTCATAAAACACAGATTTGACAAATGATTGAAGGGGCGGGTTGGGAGCGTCCGCCTCACATGCGAGAGTTGGGTGGCCGCCCATTGAGTGTGTAAAGAACGTTATCCTCTTTATTTAGTTGACCTCCATCAACCAAGATGTTATCAACCACTGTATTTACCTTTGACAAGTATTGGGTCATGGATTAGTTGTTCATAAACGAATTATGGAGCTCATTTTTGAGTTGAATCAAACGAGATCTATTGGTTGGTTGTAGCCACTTTGAGATGGTGCTCCACACTCCTTTAAGTGATGGTGGTCCTCCTCTGTTGCCATTACATGTAGGTGATTATGGTTAAGACCTTAGCCCAACAACTCAGTCCCCAAGGTTTTAACACACACCTCCACACCTTGTCATGGTCCTATATGGTCAAATTCAAGTAAAACGGTAAGTTTCTTTAAGATTTATAGCTGTCTTTTTACAATTTCACTGAGAATGTAAACTGGCTTTATAGCCTTAAAGGATTTAAGGTTATTTCCCAATTTTTATGACAAAAATTTAAATAAATTGCTTTGCCACGTTTAATTCCCACTATCAAATGGTTGTTTCATTTTGGAAGATCGATAAAATTGGAAGAGAAAGCCTACCTAGGACTTTTAGTTGTCGTTTTGCATGTGAAAGCATAATCGTCATTCATATACCTAAAAGATTTAATGTTGTCATTTGCAACTGTTTTAATGGAGTTCGTGATATCTTTAGCATAAAAGATTAAGCATAAATCAAGTAAAAAAAATAAATTTTGATGTAATAAATTTTTAATATAACATTTATAATTAATTTGAATTTTATTTAAATCTTTTAATATTTCTACACTCTAAAATTAGAGTAATATTTATATAAATTTAAAAAATTATGAAAATTTTTAAATAGGCATCACCATAAATTATCTAAGATTTTATGGCCATTTTGTGATTTTCTTAAATTTAGGGTTTAGGGTTTTTTATTTACATTTTAATTAATTAATTTAAATTTAAATTTTAATTTAATTTTAGTTCTATGTTAATTCAAAAAAAAATTTTGGAAATTTTTTTTATTAATTTAGATTTTTAATAAATTTTCTCAAATTAGGGTTAATTAAAAAACAATTAAAATTTTTAATTATTTAACTTGTTAATTAACCTTGTTTTTGCTAAGAAGAGCTCACCAAAAGAGTTAATGTTTGGTGAAATGGCTTGAGGATAATTTTAGGTATTTTTGAAATTTTATTTATTTTTTCTTATTATATAAAAATTTTTATGCATTGAAATTTAAATTTAATTATCAAGATAATTATTAAAATTATTAAAAATTATCAAGATAGAGCAATGCTTGAGTAAATCTTGACTATTGAAGTTATATATTTTAATTATTTGTTATCTATAAAATTTTTATAATATATGGTGTAAACAATCCTTATATTAATGTACCTCTAGGTAGTAATGATAGGTATATAAGAATAGCATAACCTACAATCAAAATGATTTTTATGACATCTAAACTCTATAAGTAGGCTAGGAAGTAGTTCTTCCTTACATTCAAAGAAATGCTGATTATGAAGCAAAATTTGTCGTGATTTCCATGACTATATAAATATTACGTTATAATCCGTACTATTTCTATTTTGCTCAAGCACTACAAAATTTTTTGTAAGGGTGTTTATTAATGAGAGTTTAAAAGCCAATTTATTAATTTATAGTTTGAGACATAAATATTAAGTGAATTTGGATCCATTTGAGAAACATATGAAACACATGGCACATTCGGCGTCTACACGTCAAATTCGATATCCAAGCACCGAATCTGGTGCCTTGGCACTAAAACCAGGTTACTATATGATTTTCAACAATGAAGAAAAATGTGAATCTTGCTCCCATATCCAACATTCAAGAGCTTAAACATAGCATCCATTTGCCAGTTTCAAATTAAGAATGATGCCCAAGCTAAACCAAACTTACTGCCCAAGTGTTTAATTGGTGTCAGGTATCATAATAACAAATTTTGGAACAAAAAAATTAGAAAATTTAGGTGGAAAATATCTTATGAGAATTTTGTGGGGTTTTATAAGGACAATATTTTTTTTTATGTAAATATTTTTTTTTAATGGCAAAGGAATTAATTGGATTGCATAATGAGGAAGCTATGACGAATGAAACAAGAAACCATGGAATCTAAATTTTCTTCTTCTTTTGCCTGATGTCTCTATATTTCTTTATATATATATATATACACACACACACACACACACACACACACATACATAGATGCATACATGTGTGTCTAGGTATCTATGTATCTTTGTATGGACGTATGTATGTATGTGTGTGTGTGTGTGTGTGTGTGTGTGTGTGTGTGTGTGTGTGTGTGTGTGTGTGTGTGTGTGTGTGTGTGTGTGTGTGTGGATAGATAGATAGATAGGGCACGCACATGCGCGCATTACATGTAACAATATATATATATATAGACACACACACACACACATACAATCAATAGTTTTTTGTTTTTTAATTATTTGTTATATAATTTTAATCTGATCTTGATGCACTTTTAATTGTTTGGCCACCAAATATATATTTTTAGAGATTTGTTTGAAATCAAAAGTTAAATAATATATTCATGTTAATTGACTATCTTGATCAATCATCAAATAAAGATGTCTGCGTAACGATCATGCAAATTTTTAGATCTCTTGTGCATTATCAATGAAATTTTGTAGCAATGAATTTATCTTAAGGATTATAATAGTTTCTACCAATGACATAGATGCCTTAAATTTTTTAGTGAGTAATAAAGTTTACTTTTGGATCTAATTACAAAATTTTTGCTAGTATTAATTGATCTGGTTTGCAATTAAACTAATTTTAGGTATCTTGATGAAAATATTAACCATAGAGTTTTAACCTAATGATTTTAACATTTTTTTGTTGCCTATTTTGTACCTAGAAATTTTTTAGCAGCTAACATGTCTAAACCCATTTGCGTCTTTCAAATAATGTTAGAATTGTTATTTTCGTGTTTTTGAAAGAAATTACACTTTAAAGAAATGTTATATTCATGTCTATCTTGTAGTTATAACACTAGGAGTGAAACGGGGCAAAACAAAGCCAAAATGAAGCAAAATAGGTGTGCTGCCTGCAGGGTGCGCTATGCACCCAGACTGGTGCCATAGCGTCAGTCACGGCTAGAAACAGACGATATAGCTTTGATTCTGGGCGCTATAGTGCCCGAGACGGGTTTTGGACGGGTTTTGGGAGATTCTGGGCCATTCTGGGTTGTTTTGGAAGTTTCTAGACAACTTGCATGCCCCATGGAGTGGTTAAGTGAATCTAGAGACTTATGAAGGCTTTTGGATGAAGAGATGTGTCTCTCAGAGTGAAGGGGTGTGTCTTTTGGATGAAGAGATGTTTCTCTCAGAGTGAAGGGGTGTGTCTTTTGGATGAAAAGATGTGTCTCTTGGAAAAAGGAGGGGTTTTGGTGTTTCTTTAAATAGAGGGCTTCGTGCCTCTCAATAGAAAAAGTTAGAGAAGTAATTAGGAGAGAAGTAGGGAGATTAGAGAGAGGATTTTGGCGTGAGTATGGAAATTTATATTTCCACATTTTTGGAGACATTGGTGGGGTATTTTGAGAGTGAGCCAAGGAAGTATGAGCGACGCATAGATCGGCAGAAGACTTTGTTGGAGAGATTTTTCATCTTTCTTTCAGAGGAAAAACATTAAGTATTGTGGATTTTCTTGTAATTATTGTAAACACTTTATAATAGATTTTCTTTGATTTAAACAAAGTTTGCTGTTGTGTTTTATCCATGTTTCGTATGTAGTTTTCTTTACTCTTTTCTTTTAATATGAAGTAGTGGCGTGTGTAGGAAATTTTGTTTTAGATAGAATTATTTTTATCTTCATGTGATGAGTAATATCTCCTTAACTTCATTGATATAACTTAAGTGACAATAAGTTATGTTAAAATATGTTGTAAGTGAAACTAAGACTCGGGAGAGCAGTGATCTTGTAACTTGAGTGCTCTCACATTGACCGATTGCATAGTAAAATAGTTTAGTTAGCAATGCAACTTTTAATGAAATATAATTTAATGATTTGTTTCTATTAAATGCTTCTAAGTGATAGATAGTTTTATAAAAATAATAGAATATTAAGCATATCTATACAATTGAAAGAGGGTAGAAAGACATATGTTCTTTGTTGGCACATAATTTTTTTCTTAATTTAATCAATCCTTTTGCTACTTTTATCATTATCTTCATTTTACTTTTTTTGCAATGAAATAGATGCTTGTTCAGAAATTTAGATTTGTTTAGATATTATCTTATTTTATTAATGTGATGGTATTTTCACCGGCTCTTAATTGACTTTACAAACTGATCACTTGTGATGTTAAAATCTGTTGCAAAACATAATAACCCGAGAGGACTATGATTTCACCCAACTAGTGAGTACCACATTTCATCTTGGGTAGAGCCGCTGCGATCACCTGAGAGGAGTGCAAATAAATAGAGAGATAAGTTTTGATGTATGTAGAATTGATGTTTATAGGGTGACAATTTAGATTCTTTTATCAATTCGGTCAAGTGTTTTGATCGTAAGGGTCTCTAGTAGGTCCTATAGAGAGGGCACAGTGGGTAATCTGGAAGTGAGAGGCCAGAATCTAGTCAGCACAACTACACAAGCTGATGAAAAACTCTAAATTAACCAATATTATTTGCTAGCACCGTGTTGACCTCACTTTTGGTTGATGTCTAGCTTTTCCTCCTTAGTAGCCTAGGGTCTAGTCATAGGATTTTCTTGTTAACTATTCCTAGAGGACTAGAAAAGGAAACCCCATTATTAGAAATTTTACACTCTTTTTACTCAACTTGAAGTTCCACATATTGGTCTTAACCTCTAGCACTTAGTAGGTGGGGTCAATATGGAGGAGCTCACGGGGAGTCTCCCATAGGATGGTTACATCTTAGGACTAACCCTTGGTGGTCTGGTCTTGGTTATGCTAACTTCCACAGACTACACTTTTTTCCCACACCCCAAACCTTAAGATTACTTGGATTTGGTCCCCTGACTCCTTTGGGAAAGCTCATATGGGTGGACCCAAACCCCTAGCCCTTATCTAAGAGGTTTAGGACTCGAATATTGTGCATGAAAAATGAGTTCTCATATGGCTCCTATTGGTTTGACGTGGCTTCATGGCTTACTTGCCCATCCTAGCCCAAGATCACCAAATTACCAAAATACCCATACAACCCTAATTTTTGCCAAAATTCCCAAAATTATCCAAAATACCCAAATATGACCAAAAGTCATCTCAAATCATTCTTCATTACCTAAGTTGACCAAAATCCATCAAAATTCTCAAAACACCCCCAAATTTGCCAAAATTACCAAAATGCTCCTCATAACCCAAAATTTTAAAAAATTTCCAAAAATTCCCAAAATTCCAAAAACATCCAAAAATATTCCCAATTTCAATTTTTAACCATCACATTTAACCAAATTAATCCAATTTCACCAAAAGCCTCAATTTGCCCTTAAGACCTAATTTACCCAAATTAGCCCCAATCTTGGCCCAATTGACCACAATTTTGCCCAATTTCAATTCCAAACCAAAAAAAATATACCCAATCCTGATATAAACAAAATCCAAGCCCAATTAGATTCAATTGCAAGCTCAATTTCATTTAAATAAAAAAAGCCCAATTTTAACCATAAGCTGAAATCCACCAAATTGGCCTTCCAATTCAATTCAAAATCACTTGAAATCCTTTCCAAACTTTTCATGACATATGCCTACACTAAATTACACATTTAATTGACCCAAATTTTAGCCCAAATTCAACTCTAATTATAAAAGCCTAAGCCCACCACATCTAATTTCAAAAGCCCAAATCTAAAGCCCACATGATAATTTTTCTCTTCATCATCCATTTCATTAAAATCATTCACTAAGTTTTAAATTCATGATCAAATCATTTCGAATTACGCCTCGTGACAAACACCACCAAAATATCCCATAAAATCCAAAATCCTTTATCATGCAAATTGACTAAGTCAAGGACAAGCCACACGCAAGCCATATGAGTCAGGCTCATGTCACCATCCTATCTTAGGCAAAGGGAGAAACCACTTTAGTGGTCCCCTCACACATGATTAACCACTCCCATGACTCACTTAAGCACACAATTAGGCCTAATCCACTTGGATGGGGACTTCACCATGCTAACCCAAATGAACTATCTGATTTCCCTCAGCACCAAACCTTCCTTGGTGGATGAGCCCAACCCCAAATTGACCTAAAATGACCCTTCCCCCATCCTATTGTAATTAAACACCTTTACACATTATCAACCCCAACTGACTTCACAAAAACCAAGCCCTGACCTCCCTGAGTCAGATGGCGCAAGCCCCGGGCCAGCGGCCAACCTTGGCTGTCGGAAAACCCAAATCCAAAAGCTCCACGTTGGCTAAAACTCAAAATTGAACCCAACTGATGTGCACAAGTCAAATTAGCCATTAGATCCATTCTTCCCTCCACATAGGCAACCTCCCAACCACCTCAGCCATCCATGACAACCACCATGGCCTCCTTTATTTAAACTCACCCTCCATGGACAAGGAGGGAGAGCTTGAAATTCCTTGGGGAGACTCTGTCAAATTGTTTCCAGAGCTTCTTCAAGACCTCTTGAGTTCAATTCAACCATCCTCAAGCCCTCAAACCCACTGCCCGAGCTCAATTTTGGAGCTCAAAATCAAGCCCAAAACAGAACCTCCACCAAATCCAAATTAATTGCACCCATACCATCCCCTGAGTGAGAGAAGAAGATCCCCCACAAAAGCCCCATCACCAAACCACCCTAGGGTGGACTTTAATCAACCCCCTAAATTGGCCTTGATCGATTTCATACCTAGGCATTTCACCACAGCTCAAGGCTTCATTTAGGAGCTCTTTGGACTCAAGTTAAGCTTTTGGAAGCACCCAATCAAGGCCACATCTCTTGGGCAAAGGTATTAAACTCTCCCCCTAAACCAAGCTTCTTTTAATTCTCCATGCTCATAGACTTGATTTAAAATTTGATCAACCATATGGATATTTTCTCCTAGTCAAGACAAGTCTATAGGAACAAAACATACTTAATTTGATTGAGTATCGAGAGAGATATTAAGGTTTGAAGTTGGACGGTTCTCGGGTTAGGGATTTGGGGATGATGAATGGATGTCATTCGTTTTTGCATGTATTGGATGGACGGATGAGATTGCGCTGGATGGAGAGTTGATGCGTGAAGAGCAGGCCGAGTCAGCCCTGACTAGAATGGCGGCTCCGAACCAGAAGACGCCACGTGGAGCTTCGGAGCTGACGTAGGTTGATGTGGCGTCGCGTTGGATAAGTAGAAAAATAGGGATATTCTTTATTTATTTAATGCCCATAACTTCAAAAATTCATATCTTGGTGTATAAAAATCACAAAAATAAAATAAAAATGTCATGTTGCTTAGTGAACAGTGGAGAACAATTTGGAAATGGTTTCATGTCTATTTGATGCATGTATGAGTTTTAATTAATTAAATGGTATTTTTCTTATTTGGATTCTCCATTTGAATAAACATTTCACCATGACATGGGACCATTCGGCTTTTGATGTCTTGTTGTTAGGTATCTCCCCTTATTTTTCTAAGGTCAAGGGGCATCTCTAACCAAATATATCTAATTTTCAAGTTAATGGTATCTGTTTTGGTATAAAAATTATAATGATTAAAATATTCATCAGAAAAATAAAAAAAAATTATTTTGGTAGGTTCACTGTGGTTAGAGGACTCTAAAAAAAAATACAAACTTGGTTTAACTCATTAAAAATAATCTTAACCAACCCTTAAAAATGAAATAAAATTAAATTAGAGTAAATATAAATGTAAATGGCATAAAAAATTATCTCCACTGTAATTTAATGACAAAGGTGCTCCCCATAAAAATTTCAAATCAATTGGAGTTAATTTGACTACTAAAATGGATTAATCAAGTTAAATTGCATTTTTAGCACTAAAATAATTATAATAATTAAAATACAAGTCAAAAAAACACCAAATTGGTTTTGTGAGCTCCTTATGACTAGATGAACCTAAGAAAAATAAAAGTAGAATTAAAATAAATACTTCAATTTTTGAACTATTTTTAAGCATTTAAATAAATAAAAATTGATTAAATATCATAAAAATTGCAAAATTGTAAAAATACGATAAAATGTCACATTTGGCTTCCTGATCACTTAGGAAATAATTTTTCTAAATTTCTAAGTCAAGATATTAATTTTAAAAGCTTAAAAATAAATTTTCTTTATTTTGTTTACTAAAATAATTCCAATAATTAAAATATAAACCACAAAATATGAAATTTGTTTCTTTGCGTCCTCTGGACTCTGAGAGATTTAATAAAAATATAAAAGTCAAATATCCACTTAAATAATATTTTATATTTAATTATTACTCAAAACAAATAAATAATTCTAATAATCAAATTAACCCTCTAAAAATCATGAAAATCGGTCCAAGTGGTCCACTAAACTAGATGAACCTCCAATAATTTTTTAAAGGACAGAAGTCTTATTTTGGTTTAGTTATTAAATTTTCATTAAAAATCCTTATTTTTGCATTAAAAATAATTATAAAATTAAATAAATTCAAAAATTAAATAAATTCAAAAATATCACATTTTTCTCCTCTGATGTTTTAATTAACTCATGAGTGGTGTAACATAAATTTCTAAAGTCATTTGAATTTGATTTAATGAAATGTGAGGTGTTAAGGCCTTAGGGGCAAAAAATGATAATTTTAGAATTTAAGCCTTAATAGATCATTTATTACCTTATTTTTACTACAAGCATGTTTTATTAAATGGTATTTTTCTTATTTGGATTCTCCATTTGAATAAACATTTCACCATGACATGGGACCATTCGGCTTTTGATGTCTTGTTGTTAGGTATCTCCCCTTATTTTTCTAAGGTCAAGGGGCATCTCTAACCAAATATATCTAATTTTCAAGTTAATGGTATCTGTTTTGGTATAAAAATTATAATGATTAAAATATTCATCAGAAAAATAAAAAAAAATTATTTTGGTAGGTTCACTGTGGTTAGAGG
>NW_018165648.1:29842-72678 GCF_001263595.1 Phalaenopsis equestris
AGCCAAATTTGTGCATGGCGCGATAACTAATTTTTATCGATCACAGGTGGATAACCTACACCTATGATATCCAAAAATTGATGCCAACAACCTGTCTCCGTGCATTTTAGCTGAACACGTCATCGCGATAAAATGAACGTCCCTTAGGTAAAATTGATGTTCTGAACGCACCAGTGGTCCGTTTAGTCGTCCGGGTTGGTTCGGACTACTTTTCGACTATCGTGTAAAAAAAAAAACGATAATATGCATATTTTAAGCCCGTACGCGAAATCGTGGTGCAACGAGTGTCTTTTCCAAGTGAAATCGAAGTTCCCAACTCACTCGTGTTGTCCATTTCGTCGTTTGGGGCCATATGAACAAGCTCGCAGGTGCTCAGGTCAATTTGAGCCAAATTTGTGCATGGCGCGATAACTAATTTTTGTTGATCACAGGTGGACACCCTACACCTACGATATCCAAAAATTGATGCCAACAAAGGATGAAAGGGTGTGTCTTTTGGATGAAGAGATGTCTCTTGGAGAAATGAGGGGTTTTTGTGTCTCTTTAAATAGGGGGGTTGTCGCCTCTCTAGAGCATTGACGCCTCTCATGAGAAAAAATCAAAGAAGTAATTACGAGAGAATTAGAGAGGTTAGAGAGAGCATTTTGACGTGAGTATGGAGATGTAGATTTCCACATTTTCTGGAGAGATTGGTGAGGTATTTTGAGAGATATGAGCAAGGAATTATGAGCGGAGCATGGATCGACAGAAGACTTTGTTGAAGAGATTTTTTGTCTTTCATTTAAGGGAAAAAAAACTAAGTATTGTGTTCTTTATTAATTGTTGTAAACGCTTTCTAGTGAATTTTCTTTGATTTAAATGAAGTTTTTTATTGTGTTTTATCTATGCTTCGTAAGTTTTTTTCTTTACTTTTTTTTAATATGAAATAGTGGCATGTGTAGAAAATTTTGCTTTATGATAGAATTATTTTTATTTTCATGTGATGAGTAATATCTCCTTTGCTTCATTGATAGAACTTAAGTGGAAATAAATTATGTTAAAATATGTTGTAAGTGAAACTAAGACTCGGGAGAGTAATGATCTTGCAACTTGAGTGCACTCACATTGACCGATTGGCTAATATAAAGGTTTAGTCGACAATGCAACTTTTAAGAAAATATAATTTAATGATTCATTTCTATTAGATGCTTCTAGGTGATAGATAGTTACATAAAACTAATAGAATACTAAGCATATACTCGAAAGAGGGTAACATATGTTCTTTGTTGGCACATAATTTATTACTTAATTTTATCAATCCTTTTATTATTTTTATCATTATCTTTATTTTACTTTTCTTTTGCAATGAAATAGATGCATGTTTAGGAATTTAGATGTGCTTAGATATTCTCTTATATAATTAATGTGAGGGTATCTTCACCTGCTCTTTATTGACTTTGCAAACTAATTACTTGTGTGGTTAAAATTCGTTGCGAAATATAATGACCCAGGAGGGTTATGATTTCACTCAACTAGTGAGTGCCACATTTCATCTTGGGCAGAGCCGATGCGATCACCTGAGGGGAGTGCAAATAGATAGGGAGATAAGTTTTGATGGACATAGAATTGATATTTCTAGGGTGACAAAATAGATTCTTTTATCAATTCGGTCTAGAGTTTTGATTGTAAGGGACCCTAGTAGGTCCTATAGAAAGAGCACAGTGGATAATCTAGAAGTGGGAGGTCAGAATCTACTCAACATTACTACACAAGCTGATGAAAAATTCTAAATTAACCAATATTATTTGCTAGCACCGGGAAGGGGTAAAAAATAGAAATGCTCATATTTGCCACTGACAACATTATATTCAAAACATTTCATTCATACAATTATCTAGGCCATTGCATGAGAAGGTCAGTTTTTAACATCTCAAAATTCTCCAAACCAATTTATCCAGAAAAAAGTTATCTTTATATTTAAGATTTTCATGTAGAAATAATTATTTGAAAAACCACTTTAATCGACATTCTAAACTAAAGGCTGATAGTAGTTGACTAGAATTAGCCTAAGAGTTTTGTTATATCGCTTCTCTGCGTGATCGATACTGGGGGCTCAAAAGAAAACCTTATATTACTTGAAATGATATGCATACTCGTGTAGTACCCCTAGTGTGTAAATTATTTTCTAAATTTTATAACATTTCGAGTTTACACGCTATTCACTAAATATAAATTAAGTCAAGTTTTTTAATCATCTTTTGGAAGCTAAATTATTATGTAATTGCGGGTGAAGGTTTTTAGCCTAAGAGTTTTTTTTGTCATCTTTCCTAAATTTCACAAACTTTATGGAGGTACCAAGATCATAACTGCCCATATCCGATCCTCCGGAGGTCCAATGAGCCTCGGAACCCACTTGACGGGCTTTTTCAGAAACCCAAGTGATGTGAGGTCCGGTGTGACCACTCCTAATTTAGGCGTGGCCACACCCAGCCCGTGGCGTGACCACGCCAAAACCTCCCCAAAGGCCCAAAGACCTACAATCGACATAAACACGTCGGAGGACGGCGTGACCACACTGACCAAACAAAGGTTACAATGTAATTACGCCACAACTTCGGCATGACCATGCCCAAATCGCGAGAGGCACCTAGGTTTGTTAATCAGTGCGACCACACCCAAACTCGACATGACCACACCAACCACACAGAGAGTTCACATAATTACACAAGCTCTATGGTGTGGCCACGTCGACCTCCAATTGGCGACATTTGCTACAGTGGTGTGACCATGCCTGAGCCTGGCGTGGCTATGTCAGCTCAACCTGCTTCGCGAACTTGGCCTAGCAGTCCCCTAATTTCCACCGACAAAGCGTCCACAACCGCTGATCCACCCTCTTTTGCATGTTTCTTCACCCAAATATAACATTAGGAATATTTGTGCCCATTCCAAATTAGGAAAGCGGTTTAGGACCTTTGACTCTTTTCCCTAGAAACCATTGTGGAGGCCTCACTTGAACAAATCAGCTACCATTTGTGAAGGAGGAGAGCTTGGGAGCAAGGGAGCATCGAGGAGGAGCTTAGAGGGAGTTTTCTTGACGGATTCTTCATCTTCTTCAAGGAGAAGTTCAGGAAAACATTTTCCTCCATCTTCTTTATCTCTTTCTTCCATTTTTTTGGTTATCTTCTTCGTCTCCGGTGACTTCTGGCGAGCCGATGAGGAAAGCTTCCTCGCTGCATTGGGGAAGGAAATCTCCAACAATTTCTTCGTTCTCTCCGGCGATGGGAGCTTCTTCACACCTTTGGAGAAGGCAAAATCAGGCGACCTCGTCACTCTCTCTGGCAAGAAGAGCTTCTTCCTACTAGAGCAACACTTTAATTAAACATCACATAGGTGAAATCCATTAATATCTCACAATTTCGATTCCTAAAGCACCCTAGGTTTAAATGTCAGAGGAATTAAGTTAAAATTTTTGTGTTCATAGAGAAAGCCCCATAGAATTAGAGGCTTTGTGTTCTTCCTCACAAAATCTAAGAGAAAACCAAACATTTTTTTTTAACCAAAATCTGTAAGTTGGGGTTGTACTAATCCCGTTGTTTGTATCAGTGATTTCATTCAGATGAACGTTTAAAATCCATGGATTGATAATGTAAAGGTGTTCCATTGATCGTCTTCTACTTAGTCACAGAGAATTCCTTTTATGAGGGATTCCCCATCTAGCGCCATGCAAACGAAAGAGGTCATCATATTGCTTCGCGCAATATGATGTTGGCACACCTCTTCATTGCTAATTTCACCCTTGGCTATCTCGTGAGGTTGTTAGGACAAGTTTGGTTTGTCGTCAAAATCAATCAGCCTCCCTTTGTGCTTGTATTCGCACTTGTATGTCTTGCATGAATTTTAAAATCATACTAAAAAATATTCTTTTTGCTTGCATCGTTGACCGACCACACAATTTGTCTGATTCAATTGATCCACTTCTGTCAGTCGTCTGATTGGTCGCCACTGACCCGATTGGCTTGATCGACTATCCTTCATTGATTGATCATGCATTTTAAATTGATGAGCCATCTTTAGTCTATTTGATCGATCAGCCACCACCGGCCTAATCACATCAAATCAATTATCCTTCGTCGATCGGTCGCACACTCCGGCTAGATCAACCTACTTCGGTCCACATGATCGATCTGTGCCGCCACAGCTCAATCAGTTTATCGACCACTATTCGTCGACTTGATGATCGATGTCACCACCATCTTGACCGATCGATCGATCATCTTTGCATTTGATATGTTGCTTTCATTGCATGCTTTTCACATTACCTGCATTAGGACATCTGAACTTGCACACTATCGTGCACTCATGAGCATATGCTCTCATACGATCATGACAAATATTTGTGCCTCCCAACGACACATTACTCCACATTCACTTTGTGGTAACCCTATTTCACTTTGTACCATGCCACATGTGATTTGCGCCTCCCACCTTTGTGTGTTTGCTTGCATAGCATAGTGCATGTTCATGACTTGCAAGCTTGAAGTCTTTGCACTTGGATTTTTGTCCTCACACACATATCTCACTCAAATTTACACTCCATGTGAATGGATGGCTTGCCACCAAGCCCATCTATTGTGTAATCCTCTCCAACGAGAATTACATTCATTCACTTCCTACAACACTACTTTGAACTGTCATAAGTATCCTTTTGAGTCACTGTTTCATCAGCACACTCACTCCCAAGTCACTGCCTCTTCGACACACTCATCACCGAGTCATTGCCTTCTCAGCACACTCACTCCCAAGTCACTACATTTTCGACACACTCATCATCGAGTCGCTATTTCCTCGGCATACTAACTCTGGAGTCACTGCTCCTCGGCACACTCACTCCCGAGTCACTGCCTCCCCGTCACACTCATCCTCACTCGTATTGTTTGTCTTTGCATGCATCACACTGTATTGTCGGCACATTCGTCATTAGTATATTCCTCCATATACTAGTGCGAATGTTTATCATCTTTCGATGGTTCCTACTCTGTTAGGAAGATCACATCACACTTGATCACTTCACATTTGCATGTGCCTTTTTGGTTGTCTCGACGATGAATCTGGCTAGTTAGCTAAGTGACCTGTTGCTGATCACGATGAGGTAGCGAGTATTGCCTACAGAGATGCCTCAGGGGTCAATACTAGCTACCACATCATGATTAGCACACTTATGTTGTGTGAAGGTTATAAGGGGTCTAACAAGTGCTACTTAAACTTTTCCTTTCTTAGGCCTTATTTTCAAAAGTATAAAAATCTATATTTTTACTACTTTTATACATATTTTCAAAACCTACATCAAAACTACTTGCATATTTAGCTTAGATCGTACATAAGGTCTATTTTTTAAAAAAGTTTTTTTTACAAAACTTGCATCTAGTGTCACCTCTTAGAATCCTTAGATCCTTAGGTGGGGCCGGGGCTGAGGACGGCAACCCTATCAAAACATACACAAGCCTTTTGACTTAACTCTGCGCTCACTTAGATGCTGAGATAGAGCACTATACATTAGATGGTGTGCTAGGCTAAGGACTAGGATGCTGAGTAATCCTTTTCAATGTCTTAACTATAGTTCTTTATTGGTTTGGTTACCCTAGCCAAGCATCACCTTTTGTGCTTTTGGTGCGCTGACATGTTTACCGATTTTTGGGATATGTGCAGTAGTATATTAGGTTGGTTTTCTTGCTGGAAAATATACCTAAACGCACACACGAGTAGTAGGGAGGAACAAGTAATGATTATGACTAACTCTTTTCTGCAGGTGCTGCTAAGCTCCTTCTGTCCGCATGGTTAATATGTGTTGCATGTAGATAACTTTTGATGCTAATGTTGTTTTCATGCAAGTCTTCTTTTTGTCTTTTATCATGTATTTGATAGTCCTTAGAATCGAGTATGCGTCGGAAATAAGGTACGGGTGTAGGTTTTGAGGCGTATGATGCATTGAGTCGCGTGACGAGGGACCATGAGCAGTAGGCTTGTGTCCTGTACATTAAGTTTAAATTCATATTCTTGTATAGAATTAGGACCAGATGTGTACTTATGCGGTGTTTGACCGCCTTTCTTGCTTTCATGGGATATATCGTCGACATAGCGACACCGGCCTTTTCTATATTTTGATTTGGCATTTCTTTTACTTTTTCCTATTACATGCCTATGTGCTTGAAATTGATTTCGCCTTTTTATTTTGTGCTTTTGTCTGGGAATCATGTAATCGATTAGGCTCTTTAGGACCCAAAATGTAAATTTCTTACAAAATCCTCATAAAAGTTTCAAGATTAATCAAAATTTAGGATTAAAATATTCAAGATTTTTCAAAATCTGTCTTTATTTCTCTACATGGCATTTAGGCATTTTAAATGGGTTGTACACATGACCTTTACCCATGTCATAAATAATAGGACCTCCATGCTTAGGACTTATTAGGCAAGTGCATCATATTGTATGCCCCGAGGAGAAGTCATTGTGCTTCTCCAACCTGACTAGCCCATCACAGATTTCTATTTAGGTGGTTGTCTAGTGCATTTAGGGTGTTAGAAGCTTCTCCAACCCAGACGGGAAGTAAGTCCTTTTGTTGAGAGTGTTTCAGGTTTATAGCTGGACCTCTCATCTCTTTTTCACTCTAGAGGCATCCCTGCCACTTTGAAAGGTATAGGTCCCACCTCTACTCTTCCTTCCTACATAGGGTTATAAGATTTAGAATTTCCTCTCTTGGCCTTAGGGCTACCGAGATGCCCTTGGACGATGCAATTCATGGATTGCTGACAAGGGATCTTCGGTTATGTTGGGTCGGCTAACTTCACGACCAGGTAGACTTGGGGGCTTAATAGCTTGGGACAACATATATGTGATATCCTAACTCGGCTATCTCTCACCGATTATGATTCCTCTTCCTTTCCTTTGCTACCCCGCTTTGAGCCTTATCGCTCCTTTTGACACTTCATCGGTGTCATCTCGTAGGCCCAATATGGACTGCCTCCCATTTAGGATAAGATGATTCACCCTATGTCCTTATTGGCTGTTTTGGCTTTAGAAGCATAGTGTGGACCCTTTGAGTTAGCCAAGTTACTTTACGGGCCTCGTGTAACGATGAGTCGCTACTCATTTGGGATGTGAGAGACTCACTCTCTGCCTTGTGGCTTAGTAAGAGCTTTGAAAGGCACGGGATATTCTTATGAGGTAAACCTCCTTTGTAACACTCTGTACTAGTCGTCACCTAAATATAAGCAAGACTCCTCTAATCAAGAGTATACTTGGGCGCTCCCCAAAATGTAATTAATCAAGAAGATACGTTCTCTTAAAAGTTGATCTTGACCCCAGAACAAGCATACACCCTTGAATCTCTAGCTGTGGGTTGTTTTCGTAGGTTATTCTTCACGAATGTGTTCCAAAGCAGTTTTCGATCCGAACCCATTTTGGGCGTTCTCTTTTAGGCTATCATGCTAGATTTACCCTACAAAAGTTCTCCACATTCTCTCTCATTTATCTTCATTGTCGTATGTCCTTACTTTTCGATTCCTCTCTTCTTTAGATCGCCCATTATGATCTGGAAGTGAGATACATGGAGAAAACTGATGCTTACGACTGGGGGGTGGAGAGCATGTCTAATAATGGGAAGGGAGGAGCTATTACCAACTACGACTTTGTCGATGCCACTGTATAATGTTGGTTGCTACAAATTTGCAACCCAGGAGGTTAGATGAGCGGTGTTTCCTATATCGAGCAACCATTCTAGTGGTGACTAATGTGTCGTAGCTTGAAGAGGCAACTAATTGGTTTGCTGTGTTGGAAAGGGTATTATAGGGTTGCAACAATAACAGAAGATGACAATTGTATGACTTAACTTTACGTAGATTTGACACATGATATGAGTGTTATTAGATTTTGTTGTTTCAAGTAGAGACAGATAAACCTTTGTGCTAGTTGTTTTGTACATGATCATGATTGGGGAATGATGCTTGACTACAGGTAGCTGATAAGTCACCATGCTTTAAGGGAGTGGTATGTTGTTTTTTTTATTCAGATTGTTGATTTCGTCACTATATATTAATAAATGGAGGTCATCAATGCTTATAGAGTTGAGGTGAGCTGGGTGCAAATTGTTTTCTTAAAGCCTTGGTATCAAGAGGGAAGGCCATTAAGTGTGCGAAATATGATGTCATTATCTACTTTGGATCCCACATTAACAATGTAGTCAACCAATCATTTGATAGAGGAGAGAGAATTGTTCATGATTTGATTCTTCATGATAATGTTATGGAGCTCATTCTTGAGATGGATGACTAGATCGAGCAATATTTTGTAGTGATTTTTCTTGGGTGCTACAAATCTGCAGGATTGAAGATTGAAAATGTAAAGGAGTATGATAGGGTTTATGTTGGATTATAAAGCTGTGGCTAGATTTTGATCCAGCAGAAGCTGGTTGGTGCATTGGGTGTGGAGAAATGTAACAACCGTTGTTGTGATTTGCATTGAGGGATATAGAACTAGAATTGGAAGAAATCCTTCAAAGCTATTTGGAATGAATATTTTTTGGATTTGTAGTTGCTAGATGTAGTTATCATTTGTTAGCTGCACATTCATCATATTTTTGATATTTTATATCAAAAACTTTAGAGAAGGGAACATCATAATTTCACCTATTTTGAGGAGGTTGGAGAGATTGTTGGCTAGAAGATTAACCTGCGAGGTTGTTAATTCATCCATGGGATCACGGTGAAGAAGATAGAAGGTGTTGTTTGTTATGCAGAAGTCTTTGATACCATATGGATAGCTAAACCGTGAAATGGAGCAAGAGCTGAAACAAAAGAAGAAGATAGAAGAACTAAAAAACAGTCAAACTAGTAATAAAAAGCAAATTTCGACTAGTCTCCTAGAAGTTGACACATTTATTGTTGCCCAAATACTCAGATATCATCTAAATATATTAATGTACGAATGGCAGATTAAACATTTAGGAACACTTGGGCATGGAGTATTATGGTCCCTCCACGTTAATAATCATTGAATGTAGCAATAATAACTCAAGACGATCTGAGAAGAAATCCCAAATAAGCTCCCAAACTATCACATGCCAGAAGAAATTTTAATAGTTCCTAAGAACGTCTAACATTTCACATTTGGTTGAGAAAATCTGAACACATCCGCGCTGAAGAAAAATGTCATTTTTAAAATGAAAGTCCCCCCACTAGATAAATAATAGTAATAATAAGAGGCCTTCCTACATGTTAAGATAACACATTTCAGGGGGAAGAGCAATTATTTTAGTAACACATAAACAGACAAATATATGTCACAGCAAACATTAAATAATATAAACGAGTCAGAATCAAACATAGAGTGCAGCATATATCAAGGACCTTATCTCTCCTTTTGACAAGACTAATTAATACAAACGATGGTAAGCAGAAACAATGTTAATTACTGAACCTATCTCTGTCATGAGAAGCAGAGTAATCTATGTTGGAACCAATTGGAATGATACCATGAGGATTAATATTAGGATGGCTTCCATAATAGTGCTTCTTTATGTGTTCCATGTTAACGGTGCCGCTGATGCCGGGAATTTGGTATATGTCTTTTGTGTAATTGAATAGATTTGGATATTCACGTAGGAGTTTCTTGTTGCATTTGAAATGTACAGAATAAACCTATCAGATCAAAGCGTCAATCAGATTGCTATCATCTATTTATCAGACAGGCGCAAGAAATTTCAGAAACATAGATTGAGAATGTTTCATTTAAAAGCACATAAAAAAAAAAATTTAATATGTGAATGCTTTCTGTAAAGTTACCTGAATAGAATTTTGAGGCGCACATAACATTCTTAAAAAAATGGGAAATCTACTAATGGTGGTAACATTTGGTCTCATCGCTTACTGTTCTAGTTAAAATTTTGCACTATAAAGTAGAAAACGACAATAAAATAAAAGTTGAACGAACGTTCACTGCAGAATTCTTACAGTTACATAAAAGAAGTTAATTTTGTTCAGCCTGGTTGGCTTCTCTTATTTACAAAGCTAAAAAACATCCAAAGACTATAATGCAAAAGACTTCCATTTAAACAAACTGAACTACATAAATACCCTAACAATAATGGATTCAACTGCAATCAACCATTAGCTGGACAGCTCTATCGTCGTGGGATTATGCTGGAATAATAAAGTTTCCCTAAAAGCAGTCAAAAAAACTGAAAAAAGTTGCCGACAAATTACTAAGCTAGAGTTAGCATATCAACAATGCATACACACAAAGAATAAAAAGCAACATAAATTTAAGAAATCGCCAAAATGCTACATTGACAAGTTATAGTTTAGTCCATAATTTATTAAAGAAGGCCCAGACGACTGTGATAATGATATCATGTGCGTGCGCAATATGAGCAAAACAAAATAATGCTATAATGACAAAAAGAGATTATCATAATCATATTTAGCCCTATCTATGAGTGTTGCTTCTGGTGTTGAATCTATTTGACAAGTAAATAGAAGATGCTGCAGTGAAATAAGCTTTTAGTTACAGCTTACCTGTCACTCTGAATATAAATCGCACCGTAATATTATAACAAATGGATTGATTTCATTTAACTTTATAATCGTCTCTGCTTCTGTACAGGTTTGGGCCCACTTCTACATTCTTCTCTCTTGTATAAAATACCAAGTAGTTTTCATATGAAAGGTGAGGAAGAATTATACAGCAGCATTCTGTTTTCCATACTGTTATTCCTTTTGCACATCTGTATTTTCCTGTAGTGGTCTGTCGTCATGTTTAAAAATGAATTGCACCATGTTAAAATGAAAGATAAATCCAAGGTTCAGTGTCTTTCTGAAATAAAAAAACAAGGTAGATGCTATCGCAGCTACAGCACAGGTACAGGAACTCCGCCACCCAGAAGATAATTTTACTCTGTACTCTTAATGGCTTACCATCTGAACAAATCAGCAACTTATAGCTTGGATGCTTTTTACTCTCTACTTTGTAGTGAAGAAATTAATCTTGATGTCGAAACAGAAGAACTTGCACACCAATTTTGTTGACTCTCAACTAGAACTAACTGCTGTTAAAGAGCGAGGCAAACCCTTCACTAAACCAGGGAACTCCAACAGAAACCGGAACACAACATTTTGGGGTTCTTACAAAAACACTAGGTCCAACACCAATTCCTTCAGGGCATCCGCACATCTATTGTTGTGGTTTCTTGCTAGATTTATGCTAAAGTGCAACGCTCAGCTGTTCAAAGTTGGCATCGTACTAATCTTGCTTATCAACCCTCGCATTAAGCATGCATGGCGGCTCAATCCTCATCAGGAAAGGATTAGATTTTGGATTCAGGAGCAATGTCACATCTCACCTCCAATTCTTATTACCTCGCTCACATCCAGCCTTACATAGGTTCCCAACAAATTACTTCTGGAAATGGTCAGGTTCTACTCATTGCCGATACCGGTAAAAGAATATTACCTATTCTAAGTCGTAAACTTCATCTATCTCCCTTATTACATGTTTCAAATATCTCCACAGTTTGCTTTCAGTTCATCAGCTTACTAAATCAAATTCATATTAGATTACATTTGATAAATTTGGGTTTTATTCTTAAGGACACAATGACCAACAAAGTTCTCCTCCTAGGTCCCTGCCATCAAGGACTTCATCCAACGCAGTTGCCTTTCTCAGCTCATCTTCTGATTCTGCTCTTTGGCACAGACAGCTAGAGCATCCATCCACATCTACTCAACCTGAACTTCTTCATCAGCTCAATTCATACAAAACCAGATCTAGTTCCCTTCATTCCTAGGCATGTGCTCGTGTTAATAGTTATAAACTACTTTTCTTTCTTCTTCTCCTCCTCAAACATCTACTTTTGAATTGCTTCAAAGTGATATATGTGGACCTTCCCCAATTTTGTCCAATCAAGATTATAAATAATATCATTTATTAGTTAACGATTTTTCTTGCTTTTGTAAGATGTTTCCTCATAACTGGAATCTGAAGTCAAAACTAAACTACAACACTATTCAAAACTTTTGTTGCAACACAATTTCATACTCAAACTAAAACAAATCAAATACATTACAAAAGTTTTTTGTTCTCCATTGCACTACATCACCAGATTAGTTGTCTATCAATCAAGAATAACTTAAATCGGGAAAATTTAAGAGTTTCCTTCTTTAAATTGCTGCATTAAATTTCTTATTTTAATTGTACACATTCTTTCCTTTTAGTTGAATATCAAGGTTAGGAAAATGTATCATTATGTACCTAAAATAGACTGTACATGCTATTATTTATTGGAATGAAAGAAAAGGAAAAAGGCATTCAACTTATTTACTCAAAACATTGATATGGTATCAAATCCACATTGAATCGTTCCAGTATGAATCTCTTGTCGTCTTCAAAGCTAGCCTTTGGGAATCGTTCATCTTCATCTTCGACTTGAGCTCATTCCATCTTCTCTGACATCTTCGACTGCTTCCTACGGCATCATCATTTGCATCTTTGAATGCTCCCTACGTCTTCGACGTCCTCGAACGCAAATCGCCGAGAGTCTCGTCTGCGATCCTGTAGAAGCCTTCCCAGTGCCCTTCTGCTGAGATATGCAATTTTGTCTGTCGCAATTCGCCAAGGAGAGGAAGATCGATCCTTGTGTATGCACTGATTGTGTATGTCGTGATTCACGGAAGCATATGATCTCGCCCATCTTGTTCGCGATTGAAACCTCATCCGCGATTGTGTCTGTCGTGATTTGCGAAAGAATAAGATTCTGTCCATCTCATCAGCGATCCAAGCCTCATCCGCGATCCAATCTTGCCAGTCAGAGTCATCGCTCCTTGGTGCACCGCTCGAGCCGCGCGTCCCTATTCACGTACCAGAAAGCCGAATAATTTGGCTTTCTTTGGTCTTTTTTGGATCTCTGGGTTTTCTTTGGTTTTAAGTTGATCATTTCGATCAACAATTTTTTGGATAATAAAAATGTGAGTGACAATTATGTTAGAATGTCGTATGAGAAAACACATGAAATCTTAGCTATCAGATTTACGAGAAAGATTTACACATCATGAGAATTTCAGTTCAAGGTGTTTTTGAAAGGGAATGAGCTTTGGGGGCATATTGATGGATCATCTCCAGCACCTACAAAGCCGAAAGATCTTGGTCAATGGGAGGTAAGGAATGCTAGAATGCTCGGATTGTTTCCTGGATTTTGAGATCTATTGAGGCTCATATGGTGAACAACTAACAATACTTTGGCACAACTAAAGAAATATGGAAGTACTTGAAGCGCGTCTACAATCAAAATAATACTGCAATATGCTTTCAATTAAAACTTGATATGAGTAATTATAATCAAGGTAATCTCTCAATTGAACAATATTATTATGAGTTTCTTAATGTGTAGCGAATATTCTGATATTATCTATGCTAAGATGTCAAAAAAGAATTAAGCTAGTTTTCAGGCTATTCATAAAGATAGCCGTCTTGATCAGTTTTTGATGAAGCTCAAATCTGAAGTTGAAACTGTTCGGGCTGAGTTGTTGAACATAGATATGGTTCCTTGTTTGGATGTATGTTTTGGTGAATTACTGCGCGAAGAATAAAGATTGACAGCAGACTGCTACCAGTGCAGCTGGTGGATCATCAAAAATAGTTAATGTTGCATATGTTGCTCAGACCTGAGGAAATGAAAAAAAGCATTGTTACAGCTGGAAGGAATTTGGTCATATAACTCTCCAGTATAGTAAAAAGTTTTGTAATTATTGCAAGAAAAACGGGCATATTATTAAGGAGTGTCTTACACGTCCTCAAAACCGCAAATCACAAGCCCTTCATGCCATGATATCCAACTCTCACAATCCTGGTTCGACATCCATAACTATCGGTAATAATCAATTTGTTCTCACACTAGATATGGTACAACAGATGATTCTCTATGCCTTTGCTGCTCTTAGTCTTCAAGAGAGATGTAAGATTATTATTTTTGTTGATTCTCCTGGTTTGTTGATTATGGCACCACAAATCATATGATTGAACATCTGATTTATTGCATAATTGACGCCTGTATACTGATACTAAACATATTTAGGTTGCTAATGAAAATAATATTCAAATTACGATAGTTGGTGATATTAACCCTTCCTTCTGACATGCCTTGGTTTCTAAATTATCTACAAACTTACTTTCTGTTGGTCAAATGGTGAATAATAACTGTAACGCACACTTTTCTCATGATAGTTGTGTTGTGCAGGATTAGATGTCGCGAAAGGTGATAGTGAAGGGGCCTAAAGTGAACAGGTTGTTTCCATTACAATTTACCATTCTTCGGACATTGTCATTAGCTTTTTCAATTGTTGAAAATAAGGCTGACATCTGACATAGACGATTAGGTCATCCAAATCATGTTGTTTTGAATCATTTTTTGCAAAGTGGTGTTTTCGGTTCTACAGATAAAAGTCTATTAGCCGACTGTTATTCTTGTAAATTTGGCAAAAGTAAGACAATATATTTTCCTATTCTGGGCAGTCGTGTCAATAAATGCTTTGACATTATTCAGTAATGTTTGGAGAATTACACCGCTTATTTCACATGCTTAGTATAAATATTTTGTGACAATTATTGACGATTACAGCCGATTCACATTGATCTATTTTTTTGCATTCCAAAGCAGAACCGTTTACCGTGTTTCAAACCATTGTGACATATATTGAAACTCAGTTCTCCATTTATATTAAAACCTTAATACAAACCTTACGGTCTCACAATATATTGAAACCTTAATCCAAAGCAGAACTATTTACAGTGTTTCAAACCATTGTGACATATATTGAAACTTGGTTCTCCACTTATATTAAAACTTTAAAACAAACCTTACGGTCTCACAATGGTGGTGAATACACGTCTCATGAGTTTCAAGCATTTTTTCATAACAATGTAATTATCTCACAACGTTCATGTCCTTATACACCTCAGTAGAATGGAGTTGCCAAACGAAAAAATCATCTGTTAGACATGGTGCGTACATTGTTGCTAGAATCTTCTATTGTAGCTAAATTCTGGACAGAAGCTCTATCTACTGTAGTTCATCTGATTAATTGTTTGCCATCTCAATAATTAAAGTTTGATTCTCCCTACTATTGAATTTTTTTGTAAACATCCTAATTATCATATGGTACATATTTTCAAATGTGTTTGTTTTGTTTATTTATGTGCCCATGAACACCATAACTTGGCAGCACAATCTGTTTGGTGTGCCTTTATGAGTTACAGTCCTAATCATAAAGATTTTATGTTATGATTTGATTAATAATCAATGGTGTATCTCTCGGGATGTGATTTTCTTTAAACATGAAGATTATTTTCAGCATCATCTTTCGACATCTGACACTGTTATACTTCCTCACTGTTGACCTCATTTTTGTGAGGTCTTTTCTTTAACCTTGCCTATACACGTCGCCTGGCCCCTTCATTTCCAGTCCTTCCCGATTTTACTCCTGAAAATGCTCCAATGATTCTTTGATGATCAACTCGAAACATTCGTCATCCGAATATATATGGCTATTTTGCAATTTTAACTAATACTACAGTTTCCACATCTTATTCTCAGACCGCTAAACAGACTTGTTGGATAAAAGTCATGCAAGAAAAACTTCAGGCACTTCAAACTAATATATTATTTCATGTCCTGCAGACGTTAAACCCATTGGCTGTAAATGGATCTATTGTCTTAAGCTCCGATCTGATGGCTCCCTTGACATATATAAGACAAGATTGGTAGCTCTTAACAATTAACAGGAATATGAGATTGATTATGATGAGACATTTGCACCTGTGGCAAAGATGACAATTGTTGGCTTGTTCTATCTATTGTTGCATCTAAAAGCTAATCCTTAGGACACATGGATGTTAAAAAAGCATTTTTGCATAGGGACCTCAAGAGAAGATATCTATATGACTCCTCCTCCATGCTTGTTTTCTACACCCTCACATAACGTTTGTAAGCTCAAACGATCTATATACGGTTTGAAACAGGCTCCACGGGCCTAATTTGAAAAGTTTCGCAATACTATTCTTAGCTTCTCTTTTATTAAAAGTGAGTATGATTCTTCATTATTTCTTTGCAAGACTGACAAAGGAATTGTGTTGTTATTAGTCTACGTTGATGATATTGTCATCACAAGATCTGAAACTCAATTGATGTCTCAGTTACAGAAGCGTCTTCAGGGTTCTTTTCATATAAAAGATTTGGGGTCTTTATATTTCTTAGGCCTTGAGGTTCACTCGTTTTCCGCTGGTATTTTTCTTCACCAAGATAACTATACTAAGGAACTCATTGCTTTGGCTGGGCTCCAACAGGGTACTCCTTTGAAAGTGAATGTTAAATATCAACATAATGATTGTGACTTCCTATCCGATTCATCTCTGTATCGACAGCTTGTTGAGAGTCTCAATTATCTAACCATCACACACCCTGATATTTCATTTGATGTGCAACAAGTTAGTCAATTTAGGCAGACACCTACACATCTTCATTTGGCTGCAATTCGACGGATTGTTAGGTATTTGAAAGGGAGTTCTCATCACGGCTTGTTCTTTTCTGCGGAGTCTCCTACTCGCTTAACAGCCTATAGTGATGCTGATTGGGTTTTGTTTTCATACACATAGATCTATTACTGGCTGGTGTATATTTCTCGACAACACTTTAATTTCTTGGAAGAGTAAGAAACAAGATCGAATGTCTGAATCATCTACTCATTCTGAATATCCCGCCATGACCTTTGCTTGTCATGAGATCATTTGGCTTTAGAGTTTGTTGGTTGAGTTTGATTTTCCTCAACTTGAGTTTACTTCTCTTTATGCAGATAATACTAGTGCTATCCAGATTACTGCTAATCTTGTCTTCCATGAGCGCACGAAACACATTGAAGTAGACTGTCCTTCTATTCGAGAATTCTATGATAATGGTGTTATTTCTCTTCCTCATATCTCTTCTGATCTTCAAACGGCTGATATATTTACTAAGACTTTTTCTCGGCAACGTCATCAGTTCATTGTTGACAAATTGATGCTTCTTGATCAGCTAACATCAATTTGAAGGGAGATATCAATCAAAATAACTTAAATCGGGAAAAATTTAAGATTTTCCTTCTTTAAATTGCTACATTAAATTTCTTATTTTAATTGTACATATTCTTTCCTTTTAGCTGAATATCTAGATTAGGAATATGTATTATCATGTACCTAAAATATATTTTACAGACTATTATTTATTGGAATGAAAGCAAAGGAAATAGGCATTCAACCTATTTACTCAAAACATTAAAATTGTCCTTGCATACCTACTCAAGATGGTATTGCTGAGAGGAAACATAGGCATTTAATTGAGACAATCCAAACACTTATGATTGATGCTTATCTTCCTCCACACTTTGGGATTGATACACTGCTTACGGCTAGATACCTTATCAACCATCTCCCTTCCAAAACTACAAATAATCTCTCCCTTTCAAATCTTATACAAGAATCCTCAATCTTATAATCATCTTAAGATATTTTGATGCCTTTCTTATCCTTGGTTAACGCCATATTCCCCTAATAAACTTGTCGATTCCACTGCATTAGTTTTCATTGGCCATGCAGTCCACCATAAAGGTTACAAAAGTCTTGATCCTCTCTCTGGGCGTGTTTACATTTCTCGACGTGTTATTTTTTATGAAGATCATTTTCCCTATCACACTTAGACAAAAACCTCAACAAACTCTAAATCTGAATACATTCCACCTCTCTTATTAGTTCCTCCTACTTAACCCAACGTCTCAAGCCATACCATATCACCTTTATCAACTTCTACAACAATTTCTTTACAAAACAGTCCATTACCTGTGCCTTATCAAAAAGCTTTGTGTCACATCGCATCAAGCGCCAGTGCCTCTACTTCTCCTCAACCTCCGCTTCCCACATGCCATCATATGCTAACGAGGTTACAAACTGGACATTAAAGCTTTGCAAAATTTTTCGACAGACAACGCTCTTTAACAGATTCAGATCCCACCTGTTTTACTCGAGCAACAAGTATAAACATTGGAGGAAGGCCATGTTTCTTGAGTTTCAAGCCTTACAAGCAAGTTCAAGGCACTTGGTGCCTTGTCCCACCCACTATTGATATGAACCTTTTAGGGTGCAAGTGGATTTACAAGACCAAACTCCAATCTGATGGCTCATTAGCTCATCTAGTCACTGAAGGCTGCAAACAAGAATAAGGAATAGATTATACTGAAAAAATTATTCTGTTTGCCAAATTTCAAACTCTTCATATTTTTCTCATAGTTGTCACTACAAATAATTGGATCATACTCTAACTTGATGTTTCAAATGCATTTTTGCATGGTTATCTT
The DNA here is from genome assembly GCF_001263595.1 of Phalaenopsis equestris. NCBI lineage: Eukaryota > Viridiplantae > Streptophyta > Magnoliopsida > Asparagales > Orchidaceae > Phalaenopsis > Phalaenopsis equestris. The sequence continues at coordinate 48,247 of NW_018165648.1, forward strand.
GATGAACCAGTATATATGAAACAAGTACATGGGTTTCTCGATACTCTATCCAAATCATGTGTGCAAGCTTCGCAAAGCCCTCTATGGACTAAAACAAGCAATGCGTCAATGGTTTGCCATGTTGACCAACTACACACTCGGGTTTCAAATCAGCAAAGCAGATGGATCTCTCCTCATATATCAAGTCAATTCCATGATTATTTACATTATTGTATACATTGATGATATCTTAAATTCTGGCAGCAATAATATTATTAAACAGGGTATTCTCACTAAACTAACAAATCCATTACATATGAAAAACCTCGGTCCTATACACCACTTTCTTGATATGCACGTGGAACACAATGTTCACGGGTTACATTTGAATAAAGCTCATTATGCTCAGAAGATTCTCAACTGATGTAGCATGCTTGATTGTAAATCAGTCCTTATTCCAACTCCAAAATTACTTGTTGAAGCTGAACAATGCACTACATTCGAAGCCTACTTTCTATAGCCACTTAGTTGGTTCTTTTCAATTTGTCACATTAACGAGGTCTGATATCGCATATGTTTTAAAAAAACTTTATCAATATGTGCATAATCCGCACACAGCTCATTTCCAGCTTCTTAAACATCTATTGCCTTACATTTAGGGCACTATCCATTATGGTTTACCTATCTATGCTTCTCCTCTCATTTTGCAATCATTTCAGATTTTGATTGGGCTGGTGATATTTTCAATAGAAAATCCACTATTGGTTGTTGCTCTTTCCTAAGTAAAACTCTTATTGTCTAGGGTGTTAAAAAGAAGTGAACGGTGGCCTGTTCATCTACAGAAGCTGACTATAGAGCTCTTGCTACTGCTGCAACTGATATATTTGCTTAAGAAGCCTTCTTCGTAACATTCTTGTCTCTGAACCTACTGTGTTGTTTAGTGCCAATATCTATGCTTTAGCTTTAGCAAACAGTCCTATTTTCCACTCTCACACCAAGCACATTGTCATTGACGCTCATTTTATTCGAAATTGCATCAAGTCTAATGAGACTAGTATTCATCATATTACCACCCAAGATCAAATATTGGATATCTTTATTAAATCCCTTCTAATCTATCAGTCTCAGTATCTTTGTAGCAAGCTTACAGTCCAAGATTGGCCTTATCACTTTGAGGGAAGGTGACAAGTATATAGAAGATGTTGCAATTAACTAAGCTTTCGGTTATATGTTACCTCTCAACTCCACTAGATAAAATTGCACCTTCTGATTATAACAAATGGTTTAATATCATTTACCTTCATAACTGTCTCTGTTGCTATACAGGTTTGGTTCTAACTTCTACATTCTTCTCTCTTGTATTAAATACCAAGTTGTTTCATATGAAAGGTAAGGCTGAATTATACAACAGCCTTTTGTTTTCCAAACTCTGTTATTCCTTTTGCACTTCTGTATCTTCCTGTAGTGAACTGTTGACACTACAACAACAACAACAAGACTTTATCCCACTAAGTGGGGTCAGTAACATGAATCATTTTTCTCTATTGTCCTATTGAGTGCAATATTTTTATTTAATTTTAATATACTAAGATTATTTTTTATACAATATGCCCAAGTATTTTTTGGTCTACATTTGTCTTTCTTAACATTGACACTATTCCTCCTGAATCATTTTGGACATCTCTCTTCATGTAATTTGTGTTTGGGCTTCGCTTTCGTATCCTCCAACATAAATTTTATCTACTTGTCTAATAGTACAATTCCTATTATTTGCTAGATATTTAAAAACCAGCTATCTCTATTCATTACCATATCTTTCCTCTCCAACCACAATGCTCTAATATTATCAAAAATAAATTCATACTTTTAGTTAAATTCATACATATATCTTAACATACTCAATTCTACAACACTAATTTGAGCTAAGATTTTTTAGTTATCCAACACTCAAATCAGACAAAAGAAAGAGCAAATGACATAAACAACAAACTTTCACTTAAAGAACATGTCTATCCAGGACTAGAATTGCTCTTAAGAGAGTAAGCCAAGATGTTATAATAAAAGAAATTTGGTTATAACATTCAAACTATAAACGAGCGATAAGTAAGCCTACTCGATGCCACAACTATTGACCTGCTAATTTGAGAACAAAACTGGCACAATCCATTTAAATGATCCTGCAGTTTTCATTAAATTAATAAAATAATGGAATTTAATCCAAAAGATCAAATTATTGATAGCAATCGTAATAGATTTACATTATACATATATCAATTGATGATATCATTAAAAAGAAAAAAAATTATATAAATTTGCTAATTATTGCAATAAACTGCTTTATATGCATTAATATTTTAAAAGGCTGCTGAACATTTTTTTATATAACCCCTTTCCAGTACATCTATGTTCAATACAAAACAAAATTTGCAGGACCAGTTATAAAACAAGTTCAATGAAACTCCAATTTCATCATGTAGTTCTCCACTGCATGGCATTAACAAATAATAATATGGTCTGACATACTAAAAAATTAGTAAGCCATGCTTTTGCCACTTTCAATAACGAAATCTTGTGCCCTACATCCATGAAGATCCATACCTCATCAAACCTTATCAGAGTTACAAAAAGTCGAATATCAGCTTCCGTCAATTCATTCCCACAAATATAGCGTTGCCTGCTCAGTATCTCCTCACATTTGTCCAAGGCATTATATAACTTCACTACAGCCTAAGTGAAAGGGCAACATAAAAGTCAGAAGAACACCCAAATTTAATTTAATATGATAAGAAAATCATTACCTCGTCATAAGGACCTTGTTTTGTAGCAAACCCACACTTATAAACACCATTGTTAATGGTGTTATAAACCAATTCATTGACCTCATCAATGGCTGCTTGTAGGTGAGAGGGATATAAGTTTAAGTCAGCATTTTCAGCTATATCATTGAACTCTGTGTTGAACATTCGTATTATTTCTGAACTTTCATTATTTACAATTGTTTTGAGTTTTTTATCCCAAAGAACCTGTTACATAATTATAAAACTAACTCAATAGTGTCTCAAGCAAAAAAAATAAGAAATCTTGGTGGAATAGACTCAAAAGAACAAGAAACAAAAATATCATGCACATACAGGAACAGTATATCTTCCTGAATAATTCGGGTTTGCAAGCTCATAAAGTTCCCTGATACTCCTGGCACCATTCAAATGATCAGGTTCAGCCCCAGCTTCTTCTGTGCTAGAAGCAGGAAAGACCCACCCAAAATGCTCATCAGTCTCTTTGGTCCTTTCCAATATTGATTTCACTGCCTAAATGATGAATTGTATATATATAAGGTCTTAAGATGTAATGACAGAGATGAATGTATGAAAAAATCTTAAAAGAGTCGCAGAGAGGAAAAGTCACCGTGTAACTGATTGCCTTATCTAGTCCTTTGAGTTTTAAAAATGACAGACATCTAGAAGCCCAAGGGCATGCATAAGATATATATAGATGGTATCTTCCTGATTCTGCAGGGAATTGAGAAGCTTGATTTTTTGAAATAAAATTACGAAAACTTGAAGGTGCACGGACGAAAGCACCAGCCTCTGACAATACATCGTGCGCAAATCTAGAAGACATTGATGGGTCTGCTAAGAGTCCATAACTTGAAAATCAGAACAGCAGTAGCTAGTTGAAAGCTAACAAAGATGTTTATTAAAACAAATAAAGTATTAAGATGATAATAATGATTCATTTCTAAAGCGAGCATGTCATTAATTGTGCACAGTTTCATCCTATTACTAAGATTGACATGAAGTATAAAATCACCATCGTTACATCAAGCAACAACAAAGTATTATTATGCAAAATAGAATATAACTGAAACATGTGGGGAAAATAAGACTAGAATAATGATATCTATAATCTCTCCTGTTTGTGAATTATGTTTTCTAAGCATATATGCTAACACATGTTCATGTAACATAAACGTTAAATTTTTGTGACATTAAAATATTTGCAGAAATAAATCTTTAATTAGTAAAGGAAAGCAAGAAATTTTAACTTCTAAGAAAAAGGGTTTCAAAACAATTGAAAATCGGTTTGAAATTATAAGATAGCCAAAAACGACTAGCTATTTATATTCACAAGTAACCACAAGGATTTGCATTGTTCCAACTTAAATGTATAATAATATTCAGGAAAACTACAAAATTCTTCAAATACTGATAGACTTGTTTTGTGAAAGCAATAAAAACTGGAAGTGTAATAAGCTTTAAATGTCGGTTCGATCCATTACGCCAAGCAAAAATTGCGGAGCGAATTAGAAATCATCAAATTACAGGAATCTGAAAAAATAACTCTAAAGACATGTAATTCTAAAAAATGGACTAGTTCCACATAATTTTTTAAAGCAAAAGTCAATGTTGAAATAGTTTATATTAGGACTAATTCAATGGCATTCATGTTTGATTTTCCTGAATGAGACCAAGGCACCTGTAGCAGCATTCCTTTTTTAGGGGTTCATTCTCAAAGGAGGGTGTTATGGGATGGGAAAAAATTTGCATACGTCCAGCGTACGCAGCGCTGCGTAAGTCATCCAATCGGAGCACGACACATCAATAAAACCAGTCTCACCACATAGATTTTAAATATTCCCCGCGTGACCTGTCTGGGGGTAATACCGATTCGATACACATACAATAACCGAGCAGTAACCGCTTGCTTGGATGCCGTGGTACAACCCCAATAACCGACCTGTAACTCAAGAGAAACCGTGGACCCTCTGTACATGCGTCATCCAATCGGAGCACGACACATCAATAAAACCGGTCCCAACGCATAGTTTTTAAATATTCCCCGCGTGACCCGTCGACGCGGCCCGCGCCGTACATATGGGGGTAATACCGATTCAATACACATACAATAACCGAGCAGTAACCGCTTGCTTGAATGCCGTGATACAACCCCAACAACCAACCTGTAACTCAAGAGAAACCATGGACCCTCTGTACCGCGGTTGTGTAACTGCGAGGTAACCTCCGTACGATATGTATCGTGCGTATAACATTGTGGTAACCTCCAAAGCCCTCTACCACGGCTTTGTAACTTTGCGATAATCTCTGAGAACCTTTCGTCAATTCACAGAGCTTGATAACCTTCTTCAAAAATCATAGCGCACGAATGTTGTTATTTAAGCAGCTATGGTTTACTGTTTTATTGCCAATCCGACACTATTTTGATGTTAAAGATGGACTACGCTGACATTTCATGTTTGACGAGGAAGGAGAAGAAACATATCCGGCCAACAAAGAAGTTGATGTTAAAGTTGAGGTGTGTTTGTGTATTAGTTGTATGTTTGTAGTTCGGTTGCTTTTTTTTTGACAATTTTCTTTATGTTTGTCCGCTCGTATATCTTTGTTTATGTGTTTCTTTAGTGTTTTCCTTGGTGTGTTTGTTGTTGTGTTTCTTGGTGTTTTCCTTAGTGTGTTTCGAGGTTTAACTGGTACACATTTCTTCAGTTTTTATTAAAATGTTGTTTGTTTTTAGGGTGTTCTTATTTGTTGGGTTTACAATAATATAGTGTTCTTATTTGTTGGGTGTTCTTTTTAGGGTTGTTTGTTTGTGCACCTATTATTGAGTTTAATATAATTTTCTATTTTGTGCATTTTGATGAAAGTGAAATTAAATGTACGGAGCAAACTGTAAATATTTTACTTCAAACGGTGGTCCACAATGAGAAAGAAGCTTAAAAAAAATAATATGCTTCCGCTCATCATATCGAATTCAGTGTTCGTAAGAAACGCGACACTTTCTGGCCTAACTCCAGGAATCTTAAGACGAAGGACTTTGTATGTGAAAAAGCAGGATTTAAGAAAAAGCTGAAAGTCACAGAAATAGTTAAGTACAAAAGAGCGGACACAAGAAGCGGTTGTTCGACAATATTCGATATGCAATTGATGTTGAAGGCAATTAGGCAGTTCAAAAATTCATTGAATCTCATAACCATTCATTAGCAAGTCAATGTAGATGTGCTTAGATCGATGACACAGTCAGGGATAAGACCTAGAGAAGCGTTTAACTTTCTAGCCATAAACGTTGGGGGAGTAGAGAACCTAGAGTGTACTAAGATAGCTGCCTTCAATTTCATTCATAGAAAGAAGAGATGTAGAATTGAAAATGGAGATGCCAATATTTTGTTGTAATTGTTCACAGAGAGACGTGTTAAGGATAGCATGTTTGAGTGGGACTTCGAAATTGATGAGAGTGGTAAACTAATGAGTTTTTTTTTTAGAGTAACGGCACGTCCAAACATGGTTATAATTGCTTTGGTGATGTTATTATTTTTTATACTTGCTGCAGATTAAATAAATATAACTTGTGTTGTGCTCATTTTGTTGGTGTTAACCACAATTGACAAAATGTTCTCTTTGGCATTGGATTTTTATTAGAGGAGACGGCAGAGTCGTTTAAATAATTTTTTAAAAATTTTATCCGTATTACGAGGAATAATCATCCAATTACAATATACACTGATCAAGATCAGACAATGGGAAAAGTCATAGAACAAATTTTGTCAAATACACGACATAGATTATGTCAGTAGCACATATATAAGAAATTAACTACAAAGATTCACTGCAGAATGGTGAATAAAATAGTCACTAATCTTTTTTATAAGTGTATGAGCAAATGCGAGTGAAGAGAAATTTGATAATACATGGAAAATGATGATTAAGACTGGTAATCTACAGGAGAACGTTTGGTTAGATGAGATGTACAACATCAAAGATAAGTGAGCTACAGCTTTTAATAAGGATGTATTTGAAATGAGAATTTTATCCACCCAGAGAAGTAAATCAACAAATAATATTTGTCATTGGGTCGCTAAGCCCACAAGTTCTATTACTGATTGTTTTTTGGGCCTTGAACATGTCATGAGAACATGGAGGCATAACGAGAAGGATGAAGATTACAAGTGCGATCAATCTGTGATCACTCCAGTTGCGTAAAGCAGCCCAATACTGAGGCACGAAGCTACATTTTACTCAAGGGAGCTTTATAATATGTTTGGAGAAGAGTTTATTTATGGATCATGTGATCTTCAATTACACGCCTCTGTAAACAATGAAAATGAATTTTTCATTAAGAATTTAGATGTCACATGACAAACAAAACTTGGGTTGTAAATTTCGACCCTTTCAGTTCGGAGATTCAATATAGCTGCAGAAAGTTCGAAATGATTGGACTATTATGTGCACACTCTCTACGAGTATTGAATTTTCTACATATTAAGAAGATCCCAAATAAATATCTCCTATTGAGATGGTCTACAAATATAAAAGGAGATGTGTATAACAGTTATGGATGCAAGCATTTCCAACAGTCACAAATGTGAAATGATGGTAAAAGAGACCTAATATTTCAAACACATATGCAAAAAATGGCATATCAAATTACTAATAAAGCAAAGAAAAATGCAGAGACTGAGTAGTGCGTTAAGGATTCAATGAAGAAATTATCGTTGAGTATTGATGACATAATAAGAGGAATAGGTTCAAAGTCACGAAAATAATAAAAAAAAACAAAAATCCGGTGAATAACGAATCAAATCTGAATGATCTTGCCAAAATGCGTCCTAAAGGAATATCTAATTCCAAGCTAAAAGGTCATTAGGAGAGAAAGAAAAGAGCAAAAGGTATATTTTGTTAAAAAAATTTGATTTTAGATGTTTTAGCTAATGACAAGTTTCTTACCCATAACCACTTTAATAGGTAAATCGATAGAAATTTCAACTAGCCAAGAACCAGATGCTTTAAAGTCTGATCCAAGCATGTTCTCACTACCTGATTTTCTAACACAAGTTGATATATAATGCAAAATGATGATAACCATGTGCTAATCTTTTTGTGTTGTGCAAGTTATTTTAATATTTTTTTATCTTTCAAATGCAGAATTTCTTTCCTCCACGATACAGGGAATCGTACACCGCCATGATGACAGATTCAATATATGATCAGTAAGTAATTTGACATATTCTTTAATCATGATGTTTTTAATGAATAAGCTTTACAAATATGTTTTTTGTTTTTCACTCAGGTTCTAATTAGGATGTAAGCAATATTACTGAAGCATTTGTTGTGACCAGACTGATTTGTATTGAGTCATTTGTTGCGTGGATGACGAATTGTATTGTTCTGATATTTGAGGCATTTGTATTGAGGCATTTATAATCAGTATGTTTTTAAAGTAAATGTAACCTCCACTCCAGATCTGTAATCAGAATGTTTTCTGCTTCGAAATAAACTGGTACTTGACCTTGGTCACTTCTCCATTGCCCTTAACTTGTTGGCAATATGCAATTCTCTCATCTGACCACAAACAATATGCTTCAAAATCAATCAACCCATATCAAAAATCATGTAATACATAACAAATGTAGAAACAACATCACAAAAAATATCACAAAAGATATCCACAATCAGTAAGCCCACTTTCATGTACAACACCACACAACATTTCTTGGTTCCCTCTCTAAAGTTTTCCAGCTCCAGCACTTTTAGATCATCAACTTCAATGCATATTAGCCTCCATACAATCAGTCTGCTGAAGTAAAAAGCCAGCTCAGACACTTTTAGAACATCACTTCTAAGTAACAATCTGTTGCACAAAGGAAAATAAATTAAACAAACAACCTAATTGCAAAGCTAAAAGGCATGAACAATATTAAATTCTAAGCAAACCCTCCTATCAAAAAGCTAGTTAACATTAACTATTTCAGAAAACTCTACGGCAAGAAGGAATGAGACGATGCATTCATCAAGTAACCTGCCACGAGTAGATAAAATTCTTAGAAACTAAATGGAGATATTTATAAATCTCATAAAGAGGCACGGATAAAAGTCACATACCAATTGTGTTCAATCTAATTTTTAAATTTCAGTAAAAAAATTTGTATAAGCTGCAATAAATGTTTTTCTTCCAAACCTACTGTGATTTTAACAAAACAAATTTACAAATATCATATCCAATTTCTGCTCTGAATAATGTGATCAATTCCTGCACTCCTTTTTCTCCACCCAATTGACTTTCTCTTTTTGTACACGTGTATTCATATATTTACAGACAAAAACACCGCAATGAAAATTGTTACTTTTTACTGGAATTCCTCTGGCCATTACAACTGGCCACTTCTTCAAATTAACCTGAAAAACTTTCCCGGCATCTTTTAAAAAATGTTCAATCTATATACTTAGAGTTAAGTCAATAAATAAATATTTCAATCTGACAATAGTTAATGATCTCGTGTGAGGTCTTACAATACTTTGAGTGATATGCAAATGCATTATGTTAGGTAAGATGTCATAAACTCTCAGTTTCCCCTCTGTTAGTGCCCCAACAAAAAATATTCAATGTTGTTGTTTATTATAAGTATCAGTAATAACTCTGTCTTCTGGATTTAATCTTTTGTAATATGTGCGACAAAGGGTTTAACGTTACATTATCTATACAACTACATCAAGAAGAACAAGATGACATTCAAAATATGGTCATGTTAGATTTGTGTGAATGCAAACAACAAAATGTTAAATTTTTAAAATTTATCCAGTGACATGGAGATATATACAGGCATGATCTATACAGAGTGGTGCGTTACACCGCTTATTCTCCATCAACATGGCAAAACAATCAACTTGTTCATTGTCTAACCAACCGTTTCCCAAGAATTCATCAAGATAAAGTCGCGACACTAAAACATATCTCATATCAATTAACAGTTCACCTCTGCATTTGAAATATAAAATTACTTCAGTTTACAATTGCAAAATTAATGTAGAACACCCAAAAAATTAGGTGAACTAACAAGTTCGTGAATTTTCTACAACATATATCGATTGTTTCTCGCATATAATCTGGAATTTCATCTCTAGCAGGAAAATCGATCACCTGAGATACTGGCTGGACCTGTAAGATAAGCAAAATCTGAATATTTAATGCTCATATTTAAATACTAGAAGAAAACATTTCATACTTTGTTTGGGTAGTCCTCACTAACATAATGAGGGACTGGTTGGTACTCCTCTTTCTCTTTATGTACAATTGTAATCTCTTGTTGGGGAGATCTGAGTTGCTAGTTTATACCCGCTTCCTCTTCCTGTACAATTTCAACCGGTTCCTTTATTGGTTTTTTTCTCTTTCTTTCGAAAACAACATATGGGGAACTAAGAGTCATTTTTATTCTATTTACTCTCCTTAATCCTTTGGATCAAGCTTCTTTGTGGGGACTCTTTGACCCATCTTCTCGTTAATTCCTCATCTAATTATTTTATTGTTTTTTTTTACATTCACGACAAGACACTTTAAGACTTTCACCGTATTCTCTAACTTTGTCAAACAACTTTCAACAAAGCCTTGAAAGTCCAAAACTGTATTCTTTAAACGCGTTAAACGACTGTCAACAGAGACTTGAAAATCCAATATAATTTTTTGTTGATCTTTCAATAATTCATGAATCTCTTCAAACTCAAGTCTTTGGCTCGTCTGTTCAAATATATGATTGTCGGTTGGTTGAGAACTGATATGATAAGGTACTATAGGAGATATCTCAATCAACATGGGTGCTGTGGTATGGAATGGGTCTCCCCTGTGGGAGAAGCTTTGCAGGACTGAAGGGCTCTTCAAGGAAAGTAGCAAGTAAGCGATGTTCACTTTCTTTTACATCAAGAAAAAAATCATAGACCTACAAAAAATTACAGACAATCAAGGTCAATGTATAGCATGACCATAATACTAATTTATGTAAAAAATTATTGAATTCACCTCGGCAAGACCATAATACCTCTTCCACGTCCAACTTCTCCGCCTCGTCAAACTGCGCAACATTCGCCTCTTCCAACACGGTCGTGGTCTTATCGATGTCCTCCATTTTAATCTTGCTTCAGAATACAAATGTGAAACCCTAAACAGTACCTTAACGTTCAAGAAGAAGGCAAGACAACCCAAGGCGCGAACGAAAACATCAATCTTGTTTCGAAAAAGAATTTTTACTGTCTAAATTTTTACCATGGGTATTTGAGCAGTACATTTTACGGGCGTTAAGCGAAGGTTACACGATGGTTACTAGGAATTACTAAGACGGTACGTAGGTTATCGAGGTTACCGCAACGTTGCATAATCGGTGCATTTGGTCCGGAGGTTACCACAAAGTTACAAAGTCACGGTACGGGGCTTTGGAGGTTACCGCAACGTTACATGCGCGGTTCATATCGTCCGAAAGTTACCGCGCAGTTACACAGCCGCGGTACAGAGGGTCCACGGTTTCTCAGAGTTACAGGTTGGTTATTGGGGTTGTACCACGGCATCCAACCGGGCGGTTACAAAACGGTTACGGGGCGGTTATTGCTCATGTATTACCCCCATATATACCGCGCGGGTCAGGTCAACGGGTCACGCGGGGAATATTTAAAATCTATGTGGTAGGACCGGTTTTGCTGATATGTCGTGCTCCCATTGGATAATGAACGCAGCGCTACGTACGCTGGACATATGCAATTTTTTTCCTATGGGATGATAAACTACAAGGAAAAAAATTTCATTAATTGGCTCTGAAGTGCGCTAAGGTCAACGGTCAGGGGATATTGCATCAATTCTTTTAGAAGTTTCAGGAGAAAAAAATCATTCTCCTACGTATATGACAATTGTCCCCCTTTTTTTTCTGTATAAAACTTTTAAGGTTTTCATAAGATGTTATCACTTTTAATCAGACATTAGTAGTATTATTTTTGTATTACCCGCACAAAAATTGGAATTAAAGAAACTTCAATTTACATTTTAAGCCAACTATCATGGATATAGAATACTGAGCTCATTTACCAAAAGCTCTTTTATCATATTTTTTAGTACCTATTTTTGAGTACCAGTATCTAAGTTGGTCGGTCCTTTTTCTTTCTTTAATTCAAGAGAAAATCGATTACAATATAACAACAAAAAGTCATTTACCCTTACAATTTTGTCCAATTTGCCACAGACTCTACACTCTACATACAAGGCTGCGTAAGAAAATTTAAAGAATAAAGAAACGCTTTGTAATTATACCTCTTGTAGAACAGGTTGCCTATCCAATTTGGATTTTCCCTCTATTCACTACTTACGAGTATAACTAAAATGGTAAGTGAAAACCAAATTACAAGCTCAGGACTCAAAACATCAAAAATGTTTTACTCAAACGGAAGATCAATCTCATATGAAACCACAAAACAAGCATCGATGAAAAACATACGACAAATTCCTAATCAAAAGCAAACTAATTGAACAGAACTGTAAACCCTATACCTTGTCTTATGATTTACGCCAAATTAAAATATACAACAAAAATAAGAACAACAAAAAGGCAATCAGATTTCAGTAATGGAGAGGCTTCTTCAACCTTACAAGACTGACTCACCTCGTCTAAGAAGCGTTGGCAGATGAAAGGGACGAATAGAGATTGCAGGCAAAGAGAACATCAACGTGTAAGAAAGGAAAAATTAAATAGGAAAAGGCTCATCCTGGTCGTCCTCTAGAAGCCGCCCAGCCGTGGCTTTCCCTTTTAACCTTCGGGTATATGGAGCCGCCATGGCAGATCGATCCACGAGGAGGAGCTGGTACATTCGGACTTCTACACGCGTCAATACCCGGCCTTGTTAAGCTGATGTCCGTTGAATTTTTATATTGCTCAAAAGATAGCATTATTGTGCCATTCTTACATATTTAAATTATATAAAAATAATTTTAATTTAAAAGATTTTCGTACATACAACTTAATTCATATATATTTACATATTTAACACCTAAATTTAAATTTTTATAAAGCAATATTTCCTTTTCTTTAGTTAAAATAGTCATGTTTTTTTCTAACTTGATACAAAAGATTTAGATGATTTAAATGTAAGACTGTAAAATTTTGGTATTAGATATGTAAATACATAAGAATTTGAGTGGTAGGACTTTTTAAATTTACTTAAGTGGGGTCCACCTTCTATTTTGCGTATGTGGCCTGAACCTTGCATTTCCTGCCTAGTATATACTTGTTATACAAGTATATAGAGATTTGTCTCTGTTTTTTATTAGACTAATTAATATTAATGGATCAAGTTATTCTCTCTTCTATTAAACCTTTTCTTCCCTGTTCTCTCGCATTTGTCTTCTTCCTCAGTTTGCAAGATTTCATGGTATCAGAACTTCTCAAGGCTTAGCAGTCATGGACGATTTCGTATCTTCTCGAACTCACGAAGGCTTGGCCTCCTTGCGTATTGCCGAAAATCCTATCCCGCCTTCTTTGAAGTTTCTCATGATGAATCTCAAGTCAATGGTGAAAAATGCCGTAACCTCTGATAATTAACGACTCTGGCGTTCGCAAATCATTAAGATAACTAAAGCCAATGGATTTTTGGGCTTTCTTGATGGTACCTTGCAACCTCCTGCACCTACTGTGATTGATGAAACAGGTAAGACCACTGTAAATCTCGCATATACTATTTGGATGTTGATTAATCAGAACTTAGCAGTTGCTTTATATTCTACTATAAGTTTGTTTGGTGCAGCTGCAGTTTAGCTACCCCAAGAAGCAGGGAAAATTGGTTGTCTGTTTGTTGCAATTCCGTGAAAACAGATGTGAGAGAGTTGTTTATGGAAGATTTATCATTATGCCTCTGTTTATTAAAAATGTTTAAAACAGAACTCTAACAATCATCAATTTGATACTTCAGAAGCTTCTTTGCTAAATTTCCACTGAAAATAAATGAATGAAATCAAGCAGGAAAATGAAATATCTTATAAAGCCAAATTCAAATATTTGGTATATATATAGGTAAAATTCACTAATTCTTGGATAATCTTTTTTGGCCCTTCAACTTTAACCCTTAAAAGTTCTGATTAATTATAAACACTTTTTAAGCATGTGTTTGTAGATTAAAAAAGTCTTTAAAAAATTGTTTCATCAAACTTTTATAATCGATTAAATAAAATTTGGTCTTGCAACTACTAATAACTAACGTGTTAGCGCTGTGTTTGTAGAGGAAGCTGAACACATTAAGTACTGTAATGGTCGCGTGTTCTGCTTGCAAGATGAACCTGGTGTGCAGAGGATATAGTTGCCTAACGCAAAAATACCTGGGTTGGCAATAAACTGCAAAAATCAAAAGAAAAGAAGAGACAAACTGTGAGCAATTAAACTACATTTCTCGGCGAAGAAAAGATTAGGAAGATGAAGGAAAAGAAGAGGACGATGGCGAAGGAGGAAGACGAACCTGACTAGAGCTTGAAGACGATGACGAAGAGGAGGAAGACGAACCGAGAACGTGGGCAACGTCAGAGAAGACGAAGGAGGGAGGGGGAGGATCGCAGCGCTTGCCTTCGCATAACAAGTCGAACGAACAAGGAGGAGAAGACGAAGGAGGGAGGGGGGAAGCTCGATGAGGGGTAATGTGTAAAAAGTCGGTCGAGAAAGTTGTGCCACGGGATCCATCCTGCACGTCACGTTGGCGAGGGAGACGCCCCGCCAAACGATAGAAATTCGCGGGGGCGGGTAGTGATGCACTCATGTCGCGATCCCAAACGAAGCCTAATATTATTTGTTTTGTGTGTGATTAGTATTTTCTTAAATTAATTTAAGTGACTACAAGATTGTATAAAATTATAATCAATTAAATTTATTAATTAAAAATAAAATAAAAATATATTAATTTTTATTTAAATGAATATTTTAATATAAAAAAAAGTGATTTAAATCTTGTCCAACCCTTGATATTCTACAACTTCTTTGTGAACAGCTCGTGTTCGGCTGGATAAATAAAAGAGTTAAATATGAACAAATTTTTTGAGTTCAATATATAAATGAGTAGAGCACAAATAATGATATTTTTTAACAATTTGAGCCTAGGCTTGCTCTCGTTCAGCTCGTTTACAGACCCTAATGACTATATGTGAAACTAAGGTTGTCAAAACGATTCCTTATTCGCAAACAGCTCGTGTTCAGCTAGCTAAGCAAACAAGTCCAACAAGAGCAATTTTTTTAAGAAATATAAACGAGTCGAACACAAACAGTGCCTTTATTTAACAAGCCAAGCACGAGATGGGCCTGCGCTCGATCGTGTTTGGCTCGTTTACACCCCTAATGAGCGTCGTTGTGTTGTAAATTGGCCGAGATTGGGGGGAGCCGGGGGTCGTTATGTTAGACTCGTTAAAAAATATTATTATTCATGTTTGTCGGCCCTATTTTATAGGGGGTCCTTGGAAGCTGTCGGCCGCCGGAATCGGAATCCCGTCACCCGCTTCGGATGAACATTTAATTTACATATATATAATTTTAATTTAAAAAAAATATGAAATCAAACTGATCTCATATCTGTCATATTTTAAATGAAAGAGCGCCCACACCTCAAGCTATATATCCATCTCGAAAGATAGACACATGGCTTGACGGTGAGGCTCAATCAAATAAACTAAGAAATGTATGAAATCCGTTTGGTCTGCGAAACTATTTTATTATAAGCTGACAAGTTCCCCTATTTAATATGGAAAATTAAATAGAGTTTATATTAAGCTGAATTTGGAAAAACTTTCTATAAGGGCAAGCTCCTATAGTTAATTACATCTTGGATAATCGAAGTCACCTAAGAAAACTCTCGATAAGAATCAGGGGATATTATCTTCAAGAAGTAACATTTTATTTTTGGACTAGTTCAAAGGATAAGACTTTATCTGGATAACCGAAGTCATCTAAGAAAACTCTCGACAAGTTCAAAGGATAGGACTTTTCAATGAGATCAGACAAAGATGTGTGAAATGAGAATGACTCAAGTTTGTAACATTTTATTTTTGGAATCCAAAGGAAGAATAACTAGAGGAAGCCACAGATCCTGATGAGAACCTCGGTGATTTTCCAAACTATCCTACTATTTGGCTTTAATTTAGAGGAGAAATATTAAATATTTAATCCTGTCAATTTTATTAATTAGGGCTTACATTTGTGTGAAATGATCACAAAAGTGACATGAAAGATGTGAGGATTTAGGTCGTGACAAACGATAACCTCAGAATCCTAAAACAGTTTAGGGCTTAAATTGTATAATAGGGTTATACAAAGGCCTAAAGATAGGTTGAGAATTTATGTCGTTGTAAGCGGACAACCTCGAAGTCCTATGACTTGTTGTTGAACTCTAATGAATGGTTTAACTGGTGTAGACATGTTTTGCTGTTGAAGTGGTCGTGCTGCTCACAATATTAGCTCCAGGCTCCTTATCATAGCAAGTTTAAGTTTTCTAATGTGTCAAGTTATAATGTCAAATCAAATTTTTCCTAAGATTATGGTTATTTAAATATTATGTGGGGGGTTAAAGTTGATTAGAGTGACACCAGTTAGGTCTCATGGTTTCCTCGTTCCGGTATCACTATTTTCTTTTG
The DNA here is from genome assembly GCF_001263595.1 of Phalaenopsis equestris. Taxonomy (NCBI): domain Eukaryota; kingdom Viridiplantae; phylum Streptophyta; class Magnoliopsida; order Asparagales; family Orchidaceae; genus Phalaenopsis; species Phalaenopsis equestris. The sequence goes on from NW_018165648.1 coordinate 64,648, forward strand.
AATCTAAGATTATGGTTATTTAAATATTATGTGGGGGGTTAAAGTTGATTAGAGTGACACCAGTTAGGTCTCATGGTTTCCTCGTTCCGGTATCACTATTTTCTTTTGAATCTACTTAGCTTAAACGAGTTATGAAACCCATTTAAATTGGGGAGATCTCGTTAGCAATTGTGGGTTACCTCCTTTGAGGGACTCCTGTAAATTCAAAAGAAGGTTTTATGTTTAGTGAAATTTCAAAGGATTTATGGTTACCTTTAAAACAATTTGTTTTAAGTTTTGAAAATGTTGATTAATTTTTGAAAATTTTGTTTTGATTTTGCAAGAAAAGTAGAGTACACACCCAAGCAGTTATGATATTTTGCGACAAAAATAAAACGACAGGAATTAAATAACACTATAAAAGTGTACCTGTCATCTTCTTGGTATTCCAGCTAAAAGATTAGCTTCTGCAACATGTATATAATTTTGTAGAAATTTGAATAAATTGCAAGAGTAAATGAAGGTGTATCTAACAAACTCCAAATTGACTTATTGAGTCTTGAAAGATCTTAATGGATGATTTTAGAATAAAATACATCAAGTTCAATTTGTCCTTCAAAATATCCAAGAGATTCTAAAGTGTTTGGGGAATGACCCTGAACTGCTTTAAAGTTCCTTTGAAACATTTGAGTTCATTTCAAACTTATTATATTCTTCTAATAATCATCCCAGATCAAATTAAAATTACCCCATTACTCGGTAAACTTTTACATTTTAATCATCCCGAGGGCAGGGTACTCAATTAATTAATTGATATTTCACTTAAATGTTATGTAGTTGAATGCCCCTAATGCAAGTTTCAGTCATTAAAGACCTTTGTACCCACCACTAAAGTTGGGCTTGTAGTGCTAATCATTAGTCATATTATCCTTTAAATCCCATCAAACAAGTTTTAAGATCAAGCCTATATCACTACCCATGCCCTTTATGAATCTAATGGGAGAAAGATTGACAAATGTTAGAAAATTAATTAGGTGATATGGATTCTGATTAAAAGTAGTCAGATCATCATTAATTATGGACTTGATCATAAGTGAAGCATCATCTCCTTAGTTTAAATCCATCACTTGAGAATCATTTGATTTTGATAACCATCAAAGTCTGATAATTTAGCAAGTTGTAATTTTATTCTTATCATATGAAGGTGACAAGTTGGTTTCTACCTCTTAAAACATTATGTTCAATCATCTAAGATTATTCATTATGATCAAAGTTACCCATTTTTTCTTTGGTTAATCCTAAATTTTGATTAAGGAACCAAAATCGTAAAATGGCCACTTTTCCCTCGCAGCTCTTCACCACATAACTCATGAAACACCATTCAAATGACTTAAGAGATTTTGAAATACCCTGTCCATAGAGTAGTTAAAACATTAGAGGAGAAGAAAGTGGTTTTCATATTTTAATAATTATTATTTTAACTTAAAAAATAGGATTTTTAAAATTAATTTATTTAAGTAATCAAAATAAAGTTTTTGGTTTATGGAAAAATTATTAGAGGTTTCCTTAGGTTAGAGAAATACTTAGACAAAATTCCATGATTTTTTGCATCAGATTTTTAATTTTATTTTATAATTATTTAATGATTTTTTTATGATTTAATTTGAATGAGAAAATATGTTTTATTTTAAAAAAATATTTTTATATTTTTATTAAACCCCTCTTAGTCCAAAGAACTCAAAGAAATAAATTTTATATTTTTACGATTTTCTTAATTTATTTATTATAGTTATTTTAATGAAAAAATTAAGGAAAGCATTTTAGTCATTTATAAGGCCTTTAAAAAATTTTTAACTTAGAAAAATTATGAAAAATATTTTAATGAGTCCTAAGTGATCAGGAAACCATTAAGAATATTTTTAAATATTTTTGTATTTTGAAAATTTCAACTATTTTTTTAAATTAATTTTTAATTCAAAATAATGCTAAAAAATCAAATATTTTATCAAAAATTAATTTTATTTTTCCTAAATGCTCTTGATCACAAGGAACTCTGAAAACCATTTTTCATAATTTTTCTAGGTGTATTTAATTTAATATAATTATTTTTGTACAAAAATACAATGTTTCTTATAAAACCAACTTTAGTGCTCAAACTTAATCAACATTCTCAAAATCTATGTCACGTTGAACTCTCCTCTGCTGATATTCATCATTCAAAGCATTTCATGCTCCAATCTCTCCCAACTAACCCTGAAATTTAATTAAATATAGAAATTTACAGAATTATTCAAACCATCATGATATTTTTCTTAGACTTCACTAACCACAAAAAACCTACTAAAATTTGTCCCATAATTTTCCAAGTGGCATTTCAATTCATATAATTAATTTAGGCCAAAATAGCTATTTTACCTTGAAAATTCGGGTTAGGAGCACAAAGATGTCCTCTGACCTTAGAAAAATCTGAGAACATAGCCTCTGTCATGAGAAACAAACCCTAAAAATTTCAAGCCATGGTGAGCAATACTTAGCCATAATGAATTAAAATACCACAGAGTATTTTATTAATTAAAAACCAAAGAGGAAGCAAATAATTTTTATTTTTAGTCCACATTATTCTCCTCTGTTCACTGAGCAAGAGGGTATTTTTAATTTATTTTTATGATTTTTTTATACAAAGATATGGATTTTTGAATTTCTGGCATTTAAATAAATCCATAAAAGCTATATTTTTTCTACTTATGCAGCTCAACCTACAGCGGCTCCGAACGACCACGTGGCGCTCTGCTATTCGACGTCGCCTTCTATCTCACCTGTCACGTGTCCTGCTTATCGTTCTATCTGCTTGTCCAACGCAATCACAGTCGTCCATGGAATAAACGCGCGATCAAACATCATCCGTTCATCGTCCCCAAGTGACCTAACCCGTTAGTCATTCACACTAAAACCTTTAGATGTTCATCTAGACTCAACCAAATCACATGGGGTTTGTTTCTAAACCTTCATCTACTCAAGACCCATCTATCCATAGGGTTAATCAAGGATGAAATCAAGCCATTACACATGAAGAATCAAAATAAACTCGGTTTAAGGTTGAGACTCAATATCTTTGTCTGAGAGGGGAGGCCTCAATCAGATGGTTGTGGCAGCTTTGATTAGGTCCAACAAATTTCCAAATGAGTTCTCAGGTAGTGGTGAATTGTCTATCTATGATTTTGATCAAGCTAGATTTCAGGTGTTGATCAAAGGCTATGCTAGGGGCTCTCTGTGATGGGGCTTTTGTGGAGAATCAACTCCTCTCACTCTGGTAATGGTGTCGGCACAGTTAATTGAACTTTGGTGGACTATGGAGGTGTGGGAAAATTTATCCTGGTTTTGAGACAAATTTCAGTGAATAAATTGGCTCTATGGGGTGGTTGTGAGTGCTTGAGAGCAAAGGGATTGGATTTAGGAAGGTTTGGAGAGGCTTTGGTGAGATTTTGGCAGAGTTTCCCCAAGTTTTCAAGCTCTCTTTTCTTTGGCCGTGGAGAGGTCAATTTAAAGCCATGGCTGCATGGTGGAGCTCAAAGGGGTTTGATGGGTGCTAAAGCTTGCTAAGGTGGAGGGAAGAAATGCACAAGCATCCAATTGGAGTGAACCAAGTCAGGGAGTTCAAATTTTAGGTTTTGGCCATTTGTTGTTTTGGCCATTTGGGCTCCTTTAGGGTGATTGTTTTTGGCGGCTGAGGTGGTGGCTGGCCAGTCTGGTCTCCTCTAAGCTCAGGGAAGTCAGGGGGTGGCTAATTATGATTAACTCCCCAGGGTAAGCAATGATGGTAAAGATATTTCATGTTTAGGTCAAATATGGGTGAAATCCCTTAAATTAGGGGACCATCGGTCCATATCTCCTCTAGGGTGGATTAGGTGAATCTATCATGGTCACTAGGGTCCAGAAGTTAGCTGTAGAAGCTTTGGCTTGATCAATTTGGCATGACTTGGTCAATTTTGATGCATGAGTTTAGCTTGAAGTTAGGTTTGGGTTGGGCTATCCATGACATTGGACTCAACTGATTGAGCAACTTAGTGTAGATGATTGTTATAAAGAGTTTAGAGAAGATTTGGAGTGATTTTGAATTGATTTGATGGGTCAGTTTGAAGGATTTTGAGTATTTGATCAATTTGGGGATGTTGGGTTGGAGTTGGGTTTAGGTTAGGCTAGAGTTGGGCCAAGTCCAAATTGAGAGTTCAAAATGGTCTAGAGGGATGTTATGAAGAGTTTTCAACATTAATTGGGTTTCAACATTAAAGAGTTTTCAACATTAATTGGGTGTCAATTTTAGGATTTGGACATTTAATTTAGTGATATTTGGAGACATGACTAAATTGGGGGTTCTGCACATTAATTAATAAAATAAAAATAGGCAAAATGGTCTAGAATAGTATTTTGTCTATTTTGTGTTTCAGATTATCATCATAATTTTATTTAAAAATTTATTTTCAATTGTTTGCTTATCGTAATCTATAAATTTTTAAGCTAAGATTTTTTTTTTCTTTATCTATTAATGTGCAACATCTCTTAAAAAATCATTATCTTATTTTTGAAAAATATATATATTTATAATTCTCACTCTAATTAAAATTTTGACGCCATATCAAAATTTCATTATTACTTTTTTTAAAATAAAATAAAAAACAAAATTTATTTTCTCATGCAAGAGTTTTTAACATAAAAAATTTACAAATATAAATAAGAAACTTTGTGGTATGTAAATATATAAGAATTATGGGGTAAGTATGTAAATCTTACTTACAATTATTTATTATTAAATATTTCATAAGATAACATTGGCCAACGGCTAAAATTTATCTAAAAATTATTTTCATTATTATTAAATAAATTTCCTTTGTTTTGAAAACTAAAAAAACGCCTAAAAATACAAATTTAGCTAAAGTAAAACCCTAAACCCTAAAGTAAATTTTTGTACAACCAAATGTCTTCTCATTTACATACAACACAATTCCTATGTATTTACATATCCAACATAAAAAATTTTAACTTTTACATACATATGATTATATCTATGCATCAAAATATTTATTTCATTCTTAAAAATATAAAATGATGATATTTTTGATATGATATGCAATATTTGGATGGAAATGTAAAAATAAAATTTTGATATTAGATTGTGCAAATACAAAGGAATTGAGTGGTATATATGTGAATGCCAGAGTACTGTGTCATCTGAGCAAACCCTAGAGAGAAAGAATGCCATAGTACTGCGTCACCGGAGGTGCTGGTTTTATAACCTCCTACCTCGTGAAAGAGCTTTACTCAGAGGACACCATGTTTGAGCCACTGTTAGAGGGGGAAATTTTCAGTCCGGACTCCGGATGCAGAGGAACTTCTGGAGTCTAATGAATTTATGCCACGTGTAATGGCGGGTCCCACCCTCTAATTATTTAAAAAAAAAGCGAAAATGTAATTCCCGACCTGACCCGTTCCTGTTCCATCTTTTGGAGTATCCCGCCTGTTAAAGCGACAAGAAATACTATTGTCGTAAAACCTTTTGGGCTTCCACGAGATCGTCTTTAAAGAGCTCCAACCGTCATTCTCGTAGGGTTTCGCGGCTGTGCTAGGGTTCGAAGGGTAGTGTCGAAGGAGTAAGAAAATAGAGATGGAGGACCCCAAGAATATGCAGTTGGAAGAAGTGGCGGAGAAAATGCAGTTGGATAATTTGGAGAATATGCAGTTGGAAGAGGTCATAAGGCCGGAAGAGGCCAACAGATTTGAGCAGAAACAACCGATGAAGAAGAGAGAAAGGAAGAAGAAGGAGGTGAAGAAGATGACCAATGATGCTGAGAAGTTGTCTTGATATATTTGATCATTTTATTTCGGTTATTTTTTATTTATTCTTGGGTTATTCTGTAGTTAAGTTTTGTTCTAAAATAGCAGTTATTAGCGGTTAATTCATGGGTTATTAGTGGGTTAATTGTGGGTTATTTCGGGCTATTTAGTGTATTCAGATTATTCGGGTTATTATTGGGTTATTATTTGGTTATTTATGCGTTGAACTCAATTTATTTTGGGTTTTAGGGTGGGAGTTATTTTCTGGTTATTATTAATTTGAGAGGTTATTATTAGTTTATTTTTAGCTTGTTCTGAGGTTATTCTTAGTTTTCGGCAATTCTGAGGTTATTCTTAGTTTTCGGTTATCCCAGGATTTCTCATAGTTTATGGTAGGTTTATTCTTCGGTTATTCACAAGTTAGGTTTTGTTTTAAAATGACAGTTATTAGCGTTCATTCTCGGGTTATTATTTGGTTAGTTCCAGGTTATTTATGGGTTATTCTAGGCTATTTGGTTTATCAGGCTTATTTTGGGTTAAACTTGGTTTATTATTGAGTTATTTATGAGTGAAAGTCTATTTTTTTCAGGTGTAAGGCTGGAATTATTTTCGTGTTATTATTGGGTTATTGAGGGTTGATTTGAGAGTTTATTCTTAGGTTATTCTTAGTTATGGATTAAGTTTACGATTTAGTCTGGATTATTCTTTGGTTATTGTCAGGTTATTATTTGGTTATTGAAGATTTATTTAGGTGTTTATTATTGGGTTATTGTGGGGTTATTGTGCAATTTGTTTTGGGTCTATATTGGCAGCTATTAGCTGTTCATTTTTGGGTTATTTGTGGGTTATGCTGGTCTTATTAATAAGTTCATCTTTGCTATAGTTTAGGGGTTTATTGGGAGTTGTTCCCCAGTTACTATTGGGTTATTGAAGGGTTACGATGGTGTGTATTATCAGGTTATTCTTAGGTTACTGTGGGTTTATTTATGGGGTTTTTCATGGGTTATTCTAGGCTTTGGTTTATTTCCGGGGTATTTGTGGATTATTCTATGTTTATGTATGGTGTATTTTCTGCATTACTTATGTTTTTTGTTGGGGATTTAATATTGGGTTATTATTGAGTTATATTTTGGTTATTTAACAGGTATTCTAAGTTTATTATCATTTGCAGAAGAAGGTTATATGTTTATTATCGTTTGTAAATTGTAATGCTGTTAGCGTTAATAAATTGTCTCGTACTCATGTAGGTTGATGAACAAGAAGGATATGAATTACATATACCGTCCTTCAACATTTAGAGATGTTATAGAGAAGGTTTGGCCAACTTTGTCCAAGGATACCTGGAAAAGACTAAGAGAATTGAATGCCCATCATTTATTTGAACTCCACTCATATCCTCGAGATCATATCCTAACCATGCACATATAGAATTGTTGGGATAATGATAATTTGTTATTCAGATTGGGCAAAAATGAGGTTAGTTTTGATGCAAATCAAGTTGCTTTGCTGATTGGAATGCCCAACAGATGACCAACAACAAGCTGGAAACAATAACCCTCCGGTGGTGTGGATGCTAGGAAGACTAAGAGTGAACTACTGAAGGTGTCACTCGGAGAGTCTTCCACTGCAATTGAACAATTATTTATTAAGTTTTTTATGACAATTTTGTTTTTTCCCATCGTGCAATTTTTGTGTGTTCAAACGACTTTATCCTTTTGCTGAGAATTTGGACTCTTTTGGTTCATTTAATTGGCCGACAACTGTATGTGACTATCCCATTGAGAAAGTCAATGCATGTACCATTAAAATAAAGAGAGGTCAGTCATTAGGTTACCTAAATGGATTTGTCTTTCACTTAACGGTTAAATTATTATCCAACTTTGTGAAAGTTTATTTATTTTATTGTCCTCATATGAATGTATTGATTTATCTGTGTTTACGCAGCTGTGGTTTTATGAGCGCGCAACTTTGGTAGTCTCTGCTATTCCTGAGGTCAGGCCTCAATACTGAGGTGGCCAATAAATGCTGGCTGGAACCCTGCCAAGATTCATCTTGACTTTCAGAGGCCCAACGCTTCTCAGGTCAGTAATTTATCTCCTGTTTAGAGTTGACTGTTTTGCTATTTTATTTTTTATATTTGCAAATAGGCGTGTTGACCTTACTTTTGGTTGAGGTCTAGTTTTTCCTCTTTAGTAGCCTAGGGTCTAGCCATAGGACTTTCCT